>NC_084578.2:2270000-2292500 GCF_033978685.3 Nerophis lumbriciformis | reverse complement strand
GCTGATGAACCAACTTTCTCTTTATTAACAAGCCAACAACAACAATGACAAGCTGAACTCCCTTTGGTGCCCTCACAAACGATCTGAAATCACTACCATATTGCTACAAAAATTAACATTTAAACAAGTAAAATCCACTTTACATTGTCATCGGCAAATGAGCAGCTGATGAGAGGAGAGAGAGCAGCGGCTGACACCGTTTGGAAAACAATTAAGGTATATAAATAAATATTTACAGAATATTTCTGTGTAAAAAATTAATTTCACAACGTATATATCTGATGTGGGAGCAGCAGTAAAGTAAAGGCAGCAGAGGGCTACTTAGCTGTATGTGTCATTGTGCCGCAAAGAAAGAGTTTGTTTGCATTACCGCTTATAATAACAACATCGCTAATATTTGGTTAAAATACAGGTTACAGGAGATGTAAGTAGAGTATTGTTGGCGGGTTTTGGATGGTTATTTAGAGGATTTTGTGGGCAAAATAGAGAGCCCCCATTGATTACATTGTTAGCGGACTTTTGATGTATTTATTTACGACTTAAAATGCATAAAAAAAGAAAGAACACGTGTTCATGTCTTACAAAGGATTGTGAATGATAGACCGCACATCTCTGTCTGATGTTTGCGTATTTCCAATATGACTGATCTAATAATATGGCCAGAGTGCAGGAGCTTTCCCCAATCTCCAGAAATAGCCGAATATATTCGGAGCGGAATATTCAAAATGGCTGACTGAATTTGTGGCATTTCGACATTTTTAAACTGTGTTTAACACACTTTGCGGATTGGATGTGGTTTAATGGATACAATGAAACACAATTAAGCATATAAAGTCAACTTGATTTTCCACTCAACCGCTACTTTAACTTTTGAAAGCACATGTCCAGAATGTAAAAAAAAAACAGTACTTAAAGCTAATTGCATAGATTTGTGATTACCACAAACATCACAACAAGAAGAAACACAAAATATTCTGTTTGAGTCAATCTTTGTTTAAAACTTTATCACGCTGGTTACATTCAAATATGATGAGACCAAGACCACATGTAGTACCGCTACTTAGCCTTTTGGAGGCTTCAGACAATGGAATGTTTTTATCCCCAACTGTATATTGAATGTGTGAGCGGGCCACACTGACGAATAGCCCTTCATACATTTTCTTCTACCTTCTTTAAACTCCACAGAGAAAGTGCACCTTGACAGTACCCAGGCCAGAGACCACCGGGGCCCATGTGACCCTGAGTCAGCCTATGAGTCAGATTCATCGGGTAAGAGGGTTTCAGAGCTTAAACAAAATCACAACATTACACTGTGTAAATGTGGTCCTTTGTTTTCAGTTAGTCAACTACCGTATTTTTCGGACTATGAAGCGCACTGGAAATCCTTTCATTTTCTCAAAACTCGACAGTGTGCCTTTTAACCCGGTGTTCCTAATGTACGGAATAATTTTGGTTTTGCTTACTGACCTCAAAGCTATTTTATTTGGTACATGGTGAAATGATAAGTGTGACCAGTAGATGGCAGTCACACATAAGAGATATGTGTAGACTGCAATACTATGGCAGTCACACATAACAGATATGCAATATGACTCAAGGAAACAACACCAAAATGTTATATGTTCCATTGAACATATAGAACATTATACACGGCGCTCAAAAATCTATCAAGATGTTTTAGTTAGTACAACTTTGGTAAGCTATGAAGCCGCACCGCTTGATGGATTGTACTGTGCTTCAACATAGGAGTATTATTATGGTGTGTGTGTAAGGTAAGACATATTATCTGCTGTTTTGTTTCACAATATTATGCAAAAGCAACTTTTCTTACTATCTGGTACCTGCTGATCTGTATTTGGGATCTGCATAAGTCCTGAAAATTTGCGCGCGTACGCCTTTGTAGTCCGTCCTGACTCCGTAGTTGATAAGCGTCTTCTTTTTCTCTATCTTCTTGTTATGTGACATTCATCCTCCACTGTTGCCATTTCTAATATAAAGTAGTGTAAACTTCTTACTTATATCTGTCAGTAAACTCGCCATGAAAGCACTAAAACATACCGGTGTAGTGAGTAAACATTATTCACCCAAGGAACTTTACTTATTAGAGAGTTCCGATTGGACGTTTTTTCACGGGACACATTTCCGGCCTTGTTGTTGTTGCACTAGTGAGCCACGGATGAGGAGATGCTGCTCCGTTATTGATTGAAGTAAAGTCTGAATGTCATTAAAACAGTTAGCTCCATCTTTTGACACTTCTTCCACTCCCGTCCTCACACGCTACACCGCTACAACAAAGATGACGGGGAGAAGATGCTGTCCAAGGTGAGCCACGTAAATAAGACCGCCCACAAAACGGCGCATCCTGAAACGACTGTCAGAAAGCGACTTGAAGATGATGTGTAAAACATCATCTATGCAACATTTTGAGCAAAGAACCACCATTACATGTTATGTAGACCACAAGGAAATCTTTTACATTTAGAAAAATGTTTTAATAATATGACCTCTTTAATGCGCCTTATAATCCAGTGCGCCTTTTGTATGAACATAGACCTGAATAGACCCGCTCATCAGCAGTGCACCTTTTAATCCGGTGCGCCCTACGGTCCGGAAAATACGGTAATTGGACAGATCATTGTGACTAGAAGGAATATTCTGATACTTGATGAAATCCATGTCTGTTACATTTTGTAGTGACGTAAATTTATAAGCCATTCTTGTCCGAGTCTTTGACCCTAATACTATATGAAGATATTGCAGTATATAACCAAGAAAACAAACAACCGTGCAGTCGTCCTTGATATTTTGGTGTTCAAACATGTTGTCCATCCATCCATCCATCCATCTTCTTCCGCTTATCCGAGGTCGGGTCGCGGGGGCAGCAGCCTAAGCAGGGAAGCCCAGACTTCCCTCTCCCCAGCCACTTCGTCCAGCTCCTCCCGGGGGATCCCGAGGCGTTCCCAGGCCAGCCGGGAGACATAGTCTTCCCAACGTGTCCTGGGTCTTCCCCGTGGCCTCCTACCGGTCGGACGTGCCCTAAACACCTCCCGAGGGAGGCGATCGGGTGGCATCCTGACCAGATGCCCGAACCACCTCATCTGGCTCCTCTCGATGTGGAGGAGCAGCGGCTTTACTTTGAGCTCCCCCCGAATGACAGAGCTTCTCACCCTATCTCTAAGGGAGAGCCCTGCCACCCGGCGGAGGAAACTCATTTCGGCCGCTTGTACCCGTGATCTTGTCCTTTCGGTCATAACCCAAAGCTCATGACCATTGGTGAGGATGGGAACGTAGATCGACCGGTAAATTGAGAGCTTTGCCTTCCGGCTCAGCTCCTTCTTCACCACAACGGATCGATACAGCGTCCGCATTACTGAAGACGCCGCACCGATCCGCCTGTCGATCTCACGATCCACTCTTCCCTCACTCGTGAACAAGACTCCGAGGTACTTGAACTCCTCCACTTGGGGCAGGGTCTCCTCCCCAACCCGAAGATGGCATTCCACCCTTTTCCGGGCGAGAACCATGGACTCGGACTTGGAGGTGCTGATTCTCATCCCAGTCGCTTCACACTCTGCTGCGAACCGATCCAGTGAGAGCTGAAGATCCTGGCCAGATGAAGCCATCAGGACCACATCATCTGCAAAAAGCAGAGACCTAATCCTGCAGCCACCAAACCAGATCCCCTCAACGCCTTGACTGCACCTAGAAATTCTGTCCATAAAAGTTCAGAACAGAATGGGTGACAAAGGGCAGCCTTGGCGGAGTCCAACCCTCACTGGAAACGTGTCCGACTTACTGCCGGCAATGCGGACCAAGCTCTGACACTGATCATACAGGGAGCGGACCGCCAAAATCAGACAGTCCGATACCCCATACTCTCTGAGCACTCCCCACAGGACTTCCCGAGGGACACGGTCGAATGCCTTCTCCAAGTCCACAAAACACATGTAGACTGGTTGGGAAAACTCCCATGCACCCTCAAGGACCCTGCCGAGAGTATACAGCTGGTCCACAGTTCCACGACCAGGACGAAAACCACACTGTTCCTCCTGAATCCGAGGTTCGACAAACATGTTGTCCTCACCAAATATACCCGTATTTTTCTGAGTATAAGTCGCACCTGCCGAAAATGCATAATAAAGAAGGAAAAAAACATATATAAATCGCACTGGAGCCCGGCCAAACTATGAAAAAAACTGCGACTTATAGTCCGAAAAATACGGTTCTTCTGTCCGTGGTGCATACTGTTCTGTTCACTAACATCACAGTAATGAAGAAAGTCTACATAGATTGTATATATTTCAAACCTATCCAATAGGATGCAGTAAATCATTTTTCCCCCTCAGATAAACCAATGTCCACACGGGCCACAGACAAGCAGACACGTCCGAGAAGAATGCAAGGTAAGACTATTTCAATCTTACATTTCAAAAAGGTGAGGAACATATTAAGAACAACTTTGTTGTGTGTGTTGGTCTGTAGGGCGACGGCCTGGCAAGAGGAAGACGTGGGATGAGGAGGTTTCTGCTGTGGAAAGACACATGATGTCCTTTATCACAACATGCCGGGTACCTGGTAAAGCTGATTGTGATAACTGTTTGGACTTGGAGACAACAGCTCTTCGAAACAGGAATTGGCTTGACATTGAATCTTATGTCAAAAATGGCATTACAGCTTTGAGAAAAGGAGGTTTGAAGCGGTAGTTGGCAATGAAATGTTTTGTTTTTATTGAGCCCACATCTCTACATAGAAGAACAAGAATGTGTTTCCACTTATAATTTTGAGTCAGTTTCATTTAAATGATTGGTTCACATTGTAATGTTAATGTTTTAAAAAAACTGCTTGAGTTTACAAAACAATGTTTTGATATAATTTATTTTTCTTGCATGATAGCAGGGCTGTCCAACTATTAAAAATAGATCTTGATTTGCAATGTCTGTCTGTCACTTAAGACGGCTCGTTGTGATTGAAAGCTTAGACATGGCATCATGGGAACTGACTGAGAGAGTTATGTGTTGCAACTTAGTCTAACAGACTTAAAGAATACGAGATGAGACTTTGCACTTAAAATCGCGCATTTTTGTGTCTTATCAATTCAACTCACATATTCAAATTCATATAAAGTATGAATATTTACCTTAGTACTCTCTTTCAGTGACTATTATCTTATCTTATTTGCATACCTGCCAACTACTCCGGTTTTCCCGTAATTAGTACGGTTTTCATCAACCTATTCCGGGTTACGGTTGCAGTGATAAAAAATACGGTTTTTCATTAATTAAAAAAAAAAAATTTTTTTAAGTTTTATTCACGAAATCGCGTAACAACAATGACAATCGACACTGCTTCCCGTAACTTCCTATCGAGCCATTCCGAATGCCTTGCGCGAGGCTATTTATAGCACCGCTGCCAAGCACGAGGCACCAGTTGCCATTGTTTCCAAACGAGCGAACGATCATGGAATCAGCCGGAGAAAAATCGCAAACGAGTCTTAAACCGAAAAGAAAACTGCAGTCATTCCGTGAAGAATATTCAAAAGCCTAACCGGGAATAATTATCCGTTCCAAAAAGGGTGAAAACTACGCGAATTGCACCTTGTGCAGACAAGATTTTTCGATCAGACACGGAGGAATTAGCGATGTAAAAGACCACGTTGGGACAAAAAAACACAAGTCTAATGCCGTTGCTAAATTTGGATTTTAGCCACAAAAAGGTAATGACACCAATGTTATCTATTGGAATTGTTTAGTACTGTTATACTGTTAAAAGTGTTTATACTATTTATGCTTTCAAGTCCAAGTTGAAGAAATCTTGTTAAATGTTGACAGCATAACTACCAAAATACAGAAGTATGTCCTTAATATTTTTGCAGTGCTATTTCTGTTGAAAAGTTCAAATGATTACATTAGAGATGTGATGTGCCACTTTTCAAGTGTCTGATGGCTTCAATTAATTTTCATTCATTTTTCATATTTTGAATTATTTTGAAAGGCTTACAAAAAAACTACATTTGAATTGTAATTCCATGCTATTGACAGGACTATTAATTTTAATGAAGTTAGCTTACCATGTTTACAGTATGATAATTGGGATAGAAATGTGAATTTTAGGCACAGAATATTTTTTACAATTGAACAAGGCAGTAGATTATACAAGCTTGGACAGAAAGTTAATAATGACACCAATTTTTTTTTTAATGGAATTGTTTAGTACTGTTTTACCATTTGTTTACTGTAAAAAGTGTTTATACTGTTTATACTTTCAATGAACAAATTGAAGTCTTGTGAAAGGTTGACAGGATAACTGGCATTAACTGTCAAAATAATTTCAAACTATTGAAGTTAGCTTACAGAATAAACATGTCAATCAAACCATATGATTTTTGCTGTAATATTTTTGTTTTGAGAAGTCACTGTGACTGATAGAAAAGTGATGGTTTTAGCAACATTTTAACCTGTCTGAATGCAATCAATCATTTTGCGGCCCCTGGACCCTGGCTACTAGGTTTTTCTGATTTTTTTTGAAAAGTTGGCAGGTATGTATTTGCACCTTACAAATAATATGCTCAAATACATTTTCAACAGTATCAGTGTTTAAGGTCCCTACAACGTAAGTTAAACTTGAATGTGTGTCAAATGGTCCAAAGTAAGACAGACAAATCTAAAAGTGTGTACATGGTTGTCCCACAAATCACTAAAAATCTGGAAAGCCCACAGAAAGCTGTACCTGTTCAGCTGACAAACTTTACTTTGTCTGGTCCGATTAGGTTCATTAGGTCTTCAAAGAATTATGTATTTTTTTATTTTTATAGCCAGACCTGTGTCTTGATTTTTCCTCAGAGGTTCTAAAGTGACTGGCTATAATAATAAAAATTATATTTACTTTGTCTGGTTGACAATTTAAAGTGGTGTCTGTTTCTGACTGCTCCAGTGTAGCAATGCTGTGGAACCTTCAGTAATGGTGGTTCCCACCTCACATGTTCTCAACTTGTGTCCTTACAATGTGGTATAGACAAGACTGTGTGTTCTACACTGTGATTACCAATCAACCATCTGTAGTTCTCAGCGCATTGCACCTTGGTTGCCCGCTGTGTGTGTCTGTGTGTGTGTACGGTGTTGCTGTCCGTCAAAAATATATTGTTTAGGTAAACTATATCATATCCGTGCTCAAACAAAAGTATAATTGCTCCTAGGATTTTTAAAAGCCAGCCACTTGAGTAGATTGAAACCTTTTGCCAATGTGATTTTACTGGAAACAAGCATACAAAATGGGCTCAACCAAGAGAGAAAAGAACCAGCTCGTAATTTTCTAAGGCTTCTGACCGATTCTGACTGGACCTTTTTGGGGAAATCAATGTGCTCGGAAGAATATTCTAGAAACAAATACAGGTAAGCGTGCTTTAAGCTTCATGTTCTCATTGTGTTGCACTTTTTTATGTGTAGAACTATTTGAAGACCAGTGAGATCTGACCAATCATTGACTATTTGACTGCCATATAATGCATCAAGAAATGTAAGATATTAGTAATGCATGGTTGACTTTGACTTGCAAAGCTATTTGACGTGGAACAACTGATCTTACAGCAATATATTATTAATGCTTATTCAGGTTTACCACATTGATTTGCTTATCTTGCACCTGTCACTATCAATTAGCGTTATAATTATGACTTTGTTTTTTCTCGCAGGAATCAAGACTCTGGAGGAATACTGAGTAAAGAGAGTTTGGGAGAAGCAGGTACATACTGTAAATGCCTAAAGAACATGTCATTGCACATTGTGTGCACTGTGCCATGCACCAATCACCCTTCATGTCCGCGAGATCGAAGTTTTGTTTATTTTCAATCAAGCTACTGTTAAAGCATACCTTTTTTAGAATGAATATAGTTTTATTGAGAGAGGCTCTACACAACTCAAGACTTTTCCCCTGCCATGCATGTGGCTTGTTCCTGGACTGCAAAGTGTTTGCAGCCAGTTAGATCAGTTAGGTTTCTTGTAAAAAGACTGCGACCATGATTGCTTTTTCTGTCCATTTCATCGTCAACGTCCCATCACACCATTTACTTGGTTCCTGTTTATACTTTTACAGTGTCAAAGCACTGCTTGATCCAATAAAGCCATTAACTGCTCTTGAATGGGTGACGTGGTTTTTGTACCGGCGATTTAAATGGTGTGGTTTTTGTTTTGTTTGGGCTAGTATGCGGAGTGTGGCCGTCACGTTGACTTCTGTTTGAATGAGCCTGGTTGAATGAGCCTGCGTCTTAGGAGGGCATTGCCAAGGTGCTGGTGCATTACACAGCTGCACATATTTTGAAATTGCATTAACAAGCATTTCTCATCAAATTCACTCAGTGTAATTACGGTAGGGTCTGATTTGGCCAGGAGTCTTACGTATACTTGTTCTTTTACAGGCCTATACAAATGGAGAGAAGAGGTCACTTGAAGAGCAAAGTCGAAAGGATTATTTTACTCCGCAGTGTTTAAATTTCCCACAAACTGGCGAGAAAACACTAAGCAGTTGTGCAAGTACCAACTCCAGAACACATAAAGACATCCAAAAGGATGCGAATAATTCTGGAAAAACTGCTTGCAATTCAGATTTAAATCATGAAAGTCAAGGAAAGAAGATGTTACAAGACACAGAAGCTGTTTTGCCAAGTAAATTGAGACCAACCGTTGATATTCCAAATCAGACTATGAATGTGGAGAATATTCTGGCAAAGGTCTTGGACAAAACTAAAGGAAACAAGGCAAGCTACACAGGTGAAAACGCAAACAAGGGGGTGACAGCTCAAGTCTCATGTGAAGAGGGCTCACAAGACAGAACCAGGAGGTTAGGTCGTTCGAGGAAAACGGTCGAAACCAAACAACCGACACGAACAAGTCAAAGGGCGTGTAGGAAAGTGGTTAGGTCACCGGAACCCAGCACTGATGAGGAAGACGTAGAAAAGGAGCCATGCAAAAAGCATTTCTGTTTATATTGCAAGATGCCTTTCACCCAACTAGCAAAGCATTTGGAAAAGAAACATGCCGACGAAACAGACGTAGCACATGCCATCCACTTTCCCAAAGGCTCCAGAGTCAGACAAACTTTGCTCGACCAAATACGCAGTAATGGCGATTATGAGCATAATACCAAAGGTCTCAAAAAGCCAGGTAAAGAAGACGGTTCCCAAAAGGAATTAAGTCCAAAAATATGCGTTCGGGACTTTCTACCTTGCCAGCACTGCTACACTTTTTATCGCAAAACTGATCTGTGGAGGCATGAGCGCTCCTGCAAGGCCAGAAAGGGAGATGAAATGTCCAGCGGGATTCCAAAACAGGGAGGCACAATTGCCAGCACGACCTCACAGCTGCTTCCAATGTCCGAGTTCTTAACAGAAGGCTGCAAGGAAATCATCCACATCATGCATCAGGATGACATTGCGAGGCACATCAAAAATGATCCACTCATTTGCAAGTACGGCAATGCCTTGTCTGCAAAGTACGACCATGACAAGTCTCAATTTGCTTACATTGGACAAAAGATGAGAGAATTGGGTCGATTCATGCTTACGGTCAAAGAGCTTGACAACAGTGTACATTATTTGCATGAACTGTGTCTCCCATCACGGTTTGAATTAGCTGTTGAGGGGGCCAAAAAAGCGAGTGGGTTTGATCCAACATCCACTAAGTTCAAAACATGTTCCCTTGTCTCAAAGATTGGGTACTCTTTGAAAAGAGCTGCAGAAATTGCCTTTGGCGAAAGTCGTATGACCGAAAATAGCCAAATGGAAAGTGAAGTTAAGCAGTTCATACAGCTGGTGGATACAAAATGGAACCAGTGTTTTTCTCGAAAATCTTTATTAGTATCTTCAAAGCAGGAGGTCAGGAAAGTAGAAGTGAACACATCAAGTGTGACAGAGGATTTGATAAAACTTCACAGGTTCATCACCAATGAGGAGGATGAAGCGAGGAAAGAGCTAAAGGAGAGTCCTAGTGTGGCCAATTGGAAAAAGCTAAGTGAGGCCACACTAGCAGATGTCTGCCTCTTCAACAGAGCACGGGTAGGAAATATCGGTAGACTGCTCTTGCTTACCTACACCAGCAAAAAGTTTTGTGGTAAATTTGTGCCATCTGCGGATCAGATTAAGAAATGCACCAAGCTGGAAGTGGAACTTGGTGAACACTTCACTCGGTTGGAACTAGAAGGTCAGTATGGAAGGAACATGTTGGTTCTGCTTACCGAGAAGATGAGTTTGTCACTCGACCTTCTCGTGGAAAACCGCCAGAATGCCGGTGTGATGGAAAGTAACCCTTACCTTTTTGCACGGACGGAAGGCCCGTCCTTCATCCGAGCACTCGACTGCTTCCGAAGGGCTACAGTTGAATGTGGTGTAAAAAACCCAGAGGCACTCCTGTCGCCCTCATTGAGAGAGCAAATCGCCAACTGCTGGCAGTTAATGAGCCTCAGTGAGCCTGAGTTGGATGGAGTCGCCAAGTTGCTGAAGAAGAGTAGCCAGGAGTGTTACAAATTGGCCAAAAATGCTACGCAGCTGGAGGAAGCGAGTAAGCAATTGCTCCAGTTGGAACGAATACGGATACCAGTTTCAGCTAATCCACCAAGCATCGGTGAGCATCGTTTATTTTGTGCTCATGACTTGTTAAAATAAGTCACATTTCCACCAAGTGGTCCAGTTTGATGTGCTACGGTAAATTGGTGAATCTTAATCAGTCTTACTTATATTACATAAATTCTCTTTTTTTTCTTGATGTATTCTGAATTATTAGACAATAGCGTGTCTAAGTCTTACCGCACAAGTAAACAATCTAAATATGGGACATGTTAGGACACTAGACCATGGAACCATGTGTACTAAACTGTTCCGCTTGGTGGAACAGAGGCTATGGTCAATCACTGAATACAGTTTATAGTTTGCTGATGATAAATCATTTTCAAATATCACCATTTCTAAGGCTTGACTTTAAATTAAATGATTATCGTTGTTATCTTTATAGGTACTCCATCAAAAGCCACTCCGAAGAGAAGACCCTGGAGTGAACGAGAACAAGCTGCTGTAAAACATAACATGAGTGAATTTTTAGGAAAGATGAAGGTCCCAGGCAAAAAGGATTGTAACGCTTGCATAGCTGCCGAACCAGATCTCAGTGGAAGATCCTGGACAGATATCAAAAACTATGTGCACAACAGCATTCAGACCATACGTAGGAGAAGTAACCAGCACAAGGATGAAAGGAATAGTAAAGACATCAATCCAAAGACAGGAGTATCTGAGGTCCAAACCAACACAAGGACAGATTTGGAAGACCTGGCAGTTGGTTGTATCATGTCTTCAGGGCTTCCAGAACACTTAAGAGAAAGTTCAAATTGTGTCATGACCATGGTACCGCACACAAACCTGAGAGAACCGACCCAGTACACACAAGATATGCCTTTAACATATACGTCCTTATGTCCTGCCAGCTCAGATATGGTCAATACCAGTCAGCCTTTGATGTCCTCATTCACGGCGCTGAATGCGACAGATACTCAAGTAGTTCCGACTTTTACGCCACTCAGCACTACAAATGCACTAATGTCTCCTGTGTACACATCAGACCTCAACAGTATACACCCAATGGCAGCTTCATATTCACAAAATTCCTTGAGTATTCCACATTCTCCTATGTATGCCCCTCCGGACCATTTAAATGTCCCAATGCTTCCTAGTTTTAGTCCACATAGTGTTATAGGTACCTCAATGCTTCCTACATATACACCATTGAACTCTCCAAGTCCGCCAATGGTCCCTGCGTTCTCCTCACCCCTAAATGACAGAAGTAGCATGATGGTGTCTTCGTTCACGCCTCTGAACCACTCCAGTACATCGTCCTACCCAACAAGTCCACCAAGAACTTCAATGACTGCACAGGTTGTCCCAACAGTCCACGGGGCTGGCGTTCCCGACAGATTGCCGCTGGTTCAAGAAAGTCCATCCGTGACCACTCCAAGGAAACAAGTCCCACCGTCCGCCAAGCCTCAGAAAAGAATCAAGAGGTTGTGGAGTGGTGAGGAGCAGGCAGCGGTCAGGCGTCAGTTTGGAGATTTTTGTAGTCTAGTCAAAGTGCCCGGCAAGAAGGACTGCGACGCTTGCTTGGCTGCCGAACCTGCTTTGAGTACCCGCACGTGGCGGGAGGTTAAATATTATGTACACAACTCCATTCAGTCAATCAAAAGACGAGGTCACGCAGCTGTCCCGAAACAAACTGAAGGGCCGAAACAGCAACTAGAAATTCCCATGTCTAACCCAGAGTGGGATGGTCCTGTTTATCTGTCACTGTAGATTGTACGAACATGTTGGAATAGGTTCTGTCATCAACCATCTTTAGAATGAACAAACGTAATTACTGTACGTTAAAAAATATGCTTCCACCAGTCTTTTATTAGCCATCGTAATATTGTATGTACAATTTGTACAGAGTGCCCGGTCAAACTGGTCTATTCGGAATCAAGTCAACTAGAACCAGCTATTAGTGGTTTACTTGTGCATGAATAGTAACTCAGTGGTTGAAACTGAGCGCCTTGTGTGATTAGTTTGCATATACAGTACCTTATGATCAGTGTGGAAGATCGTCAGTGCTTCGGTTTATATTTGTGGTAACATTGGTTGGGTAAGCGAGCAGCATCTACCAGCAAATCTTTGTACTTGGTCTTTCTGACAGCTGTTAATTGAGCACCTTGACTCCTGAACTATTTTACTCTTAAGCCAACTTACCATGTTGTAGATGGCCCCAATATCCATAACACTGTGTATAGACGTCTCACATGCCCATTCATGTAAGTTATTTTGGTCGTTCGATTTTTTATGTGTATGGCAAGGTTGCCGAAAAGCAAGTGACTGCGTATTACAGTTTTAGTACTTGGTGTATTTGGATGTCTCTCAGAGAAAAACACTACAGGGTGGTTTTAAAAAACAAAACGTAGGTCAAAATCACCCTGATGTTTTATGTTTTAAAACCGGGCTCTGCCACTTTTACTGTCATAAGAGCCATATTCTCCTCCAAAATTTCCACTTAAGAAAAATAGTCAGAAGATGCAAAACACACGTTTAGAAGTTTTAATATTTTCTTAGTTTTACAGGCAAAATATGTCAATGCAGAATCAAACTCTGTATTTTCTTGAGGTTTTTCATTTTGGGGATAGGTGTAAGTTAGCTTACCATGGCTCTCTTGTGCATACGTCTCTCACCGGCCCCACTTCCCCTTTTCCTTGCCTTCCTTATGCCTGTCAGGACTACAGATGGGTATTATTAACATTCTAACTAATACTAGTACAGTGCAGTAACCTTTGAAGCGGTGCCGGTGCTTAAATGGGGCCCTAACCAGTACTTAAAAATGGAAAAAATGCACTTTTTAGTTTAAAGACAACAATGCCATTTGACAGAAATGTGTGAAAATTCAGTTGAACAGGCTAGCACAGGGATGCCCAAAGCGTGGCCCGCGGGCCAAATTGGGCCCGTCCTGGCCGCCAAAGGGTGTTTCCCAAGTTTAGTACATATTCATTCTGACTTCTTTCAAGCGGCACAATCATTGATGGCATGATCGCAAGGCTCCTCTGTAAAAAAAAAAAAAAAGTCAGATCTTACTGTACAAATCTGGTAGCTTAGTTGCCAGAAATGTATAGTAAAAATATCAGATTTACAGTATTGGCCATAGATTTAATTTGGGGAAAAATGGCAGCTCAACCAGAATTTTAACTTAAAAACCACTGTGGTACAGTTTTTTTTAAATATTGAGTCCTCATCATGGGGTATCAGGCCTGTTTGCAGGCATTGATGATCAGGGCTCGCCAGCCTTCTCTGTCGTCCGCCCTATGTATAAGTTCTATATTGTTGATATTTCCCATAAAATGTCTTAGGCTGTTGATATGTTGTTCGTTGTCGACCGGGAGATTTCTTTCCGAGTTTTCCTGTTAACATCAGTTTTTCTAAGGTGTCTTTTCGAATGATATGTCCGAGGAATTTTAGCTGCCTATTTCAAATCGTTGCAATTAGAGATCTTCTTGTTTTTGCCCTCGCCAATACCTCTTTGTTATTTTTCTTTTCCGTCCATGATATGCAGAGTATTTTTCTGAAGAACCACATTTCAGTTGCCTACTAATTTTCTCAGTTGTTGATTACTTAAAGTCCAACATTGACAGCCGTAAAGTAGGAAGACCATACCGTATTTTCCGCACCATAAGCCGCCCTGGGTTAAAAGCCGCGCCTTCAATGAACGGCATATTTCAAAACTTTGTCCACCTATAAGCCGCCCCGTGTTATAAGCCGCATCTAACTGCGCTAAAGGAATGTCAAAAAAACAGTCGGATAGGTCAGTCAAACTTTAATAATATATTAAAAACCAGCGTGATGTGGGCGCGCATGGAGTCGTATATCAACATGGACGGAGCTGCGTGAAAAAAGCCACCCGGCCTCTTCGCGTAAACTTAAACTTAACCACTCGCTCATCTTTTCTTCATCCATCCATCCCTTCGAGTTAGCTTTTATGATGACGCCGGCTGGAAAGGTCTCTTTTGGCAAAGTCTTTCTTTTGAATATCACCATGGGTGGAAGTTTCTGGCCATTAGCATGGCAAGCTAGAACCACAGTGAAGGATGACTTCTCATTCCCTGTGGTGCGAATATTCACCGTACGTGCTCCCGTTGTATCCACAGTGCGGTTCACAGGAATATCAAAAGTCAGTGGAACCTCGTCCATGTTGATAATGTTCTCTGGCCGGATCTTTTTTTCAGCTATCTTGTTTTTACAATATGCACGGAAAGTAGCCAGCTTTTCTTGAAAGTCTTTAGGCAGTTGCTGTGAAATAGTAGTCCGTGTGCGGATGGAGAGATTGCGTCTTTTCATGAACCGGAAACCTGTCGCTTAGTAGGAGCCATTTTGTGGTCTTTACAGATGTAAACACACAAAGGAAATGAAACGTAATATCCGCGCGCTTCTTCTTCTTCTACGCGGGCGGGTGGTTGCTTACAGTAGAAGAAGAAGCGCTTCCTGTTCTATGGGGGCGGGTGCTTACCTTGGCGGTTGCTTGCGTAGAAGAAGAAGCACTTCCTCTTCTACGGGGAAAAAAGATGGTGGCTGTTTACCGTAGTTGCGAGACCGAAACTTTATGAAAATGAATCTTAATATTAATCCATATATAAAGCGCACCGGGTTATAAGCCGCACTGTCAGCTTTTGAGTAAATTTGTGGTTTTTAGGTGCGGCTAATAGTGAGGAAAATACGGTACATACATTTTGAGGACTCAAAAGTGTCAATTGAGATGTTTTTATTTTTAAATATAAGACTCATTTTGTTGAAGCTGTCTTGACATGGCAATCAGTTGATCTCTTATTCATCAGAGGCTACTGTGACACCCATGTATTTGAATTGATCGACCTGATTTATTGTCTTTCTAATATAAAGTATTTTGGTGTAAATTCTGGTGACTGAGCTGCCCGTTTTTTTCTACCGCAAAATGTATCGATGTATTATTTTTTTAGGCTAACTAGTTAGGTCTGGAATCTGGAATTTTCAAACCCTACACTACAGTAAAGTTGGGACTTTTTGGCGCTCTATGGAGAAAGATAATCTTGCTCGCCACGCTACGCCCACATCCTCAGTTAAATTTCGAAGCGTTTAGGTTTAGTTTGAAAGCGATCAGATAAAATATCCTGGGGGAACTGGTGACAGAACACCTGGAAATGGTGAAAATCTGCAGAAAATGAACTTTTTGAATGTTTTGGGGTTAAAATGTACATCAAAGAGTTGCATGGTAAACAGGATTAGGCACGGGACTGTGTGACAATTTCTAAGACCTTTTTGTGAATCATTGCCGGTATGAAGTTAAATTCCCCAGTTGCCTGGTAAAAATGGCTGTTTGGCCTGCGGACCATTGGCATATTTTCACTCAAGCCTTTGAAGGTAAAAAGTTTGGCAGCCATGGAAATGACTAAGTAATGCGTTCCAAAATAAGAAGTAAAATCCACAACAAGTTGTCATAGTTATTATAGGAAAAATAACAATGTAATGTTTGATGGTCGATAACATGTTACTTGCATAATAAAAGGTGGTGTACTCTGCAATCTCTTGCCACCAGAACAGGGCACAGATGGCTACTTTTTTTTCCCCGGTCTGCACGTCGGCACCGGTACCTTTTGTTGAGCTAGGTTTCGGTACCCATCGCCTGGTCATGCCACGTTCACAGCCTCACAGAAAGTCGGAAACCATAGAACTCTTCAAAAATTCACATTTCCCTCTGTTTTAAAAAAAAAAAAGAAGGGAGCCTTGACATGATTGCCTGTTCCAGAAAAATATATCTACCTCCTTTTGTTGTTCCGCTTTTATTTTATGCTGGCCAAGAAATAAAAAAATGACAGATTTTGAATTGTCCTTCCAGTAACAAACCGCACTTAGAGCAAGACTTGTTTGCGTTGTTTTTGTGCCCGTTCACATCAAACTGTTATTTGTCAAGACAAGTTGAATTAACAACCGAGTAATCATAGTGTGCTTATAAAAGGATTACTCCCGTCCCTTTGTTGCCCCGCTGTCCCGGTCAAACAGTCGTATCAGTAACCGTGCTTGCCCTCAGCATCCCTGATGTATTTCATACATACCGTGATATTCGCCTGTAGCTATCACAATTGTCCAGATATTTGTTCTGAAATAGATGTTGAACTACTAATAACGTATGTTGGCCCCAGTTGATGCCTTTTATCGTGTATTGTAAAAAACAGAATCTGTGCTTGTACAATAAAACATTTTACATGTGTCCATTTGTTTGGAGTTAGTCATCATTGGGGGTTAGTAACCTTTTAGCCGTCGTCACTTGTCTCCAATACAAACAAACTTTTAAAAAAAGTTTCTAATAATTTTCTTTTTTTTAATTTTTCTTGCGGAAGTCCTCACTTTAGAAGCTTCTTAAGAGGCTGAAGAACACACTCTGAGCGTTCTCTTCCGCAATCGTGCAATTGATAAGATTTTTACGGTTCCACTTTCGATTTTGCTTAATGATTCGGTTCCTTATCGGTTCTTATTTGGGGAAAAAGAGAACAAAAAAGTGGATTAGTATCAATTTTGATTAGTTTAGAGGTAACACGACCTTACAGAGCCTACAATGAGGTGTTAAGAAGCACATATATGTAAGAAAAAATAACTATTTTCAACATAAATATAAGAAATAAATATTTAGAAGGGTCCTTGAGGGTGCATGGGAGTTCGCCCAACCAGTCTACATGTGTTTTGTGGACTTGGAGAAGGCATTGGACCGTGTCCCTCGGGAAGTCCTGTGGGGAGTGCTCAGAGAGTACGGGGTATCGGACTGTCTGATTGTGGCAGTCCGCTCCCTGTATGATCAGTGTCAGAGCTTGGTCCGCATTGCCGGTAGTAAGTCGGACACGTTTCCAGTGAGGGTTGGACTCCGCCAAGGCTGCCCTTTGTCACCCATTCTGTTCATAACTTTTATGGACAGAATTTCTAGGCGCAGTCAAGGCGTTGAGGGGATCTGGTTTGGTGGCTGCAGGATTAGGTCTCTGCTTTTTGCAGATGATGTGGTCCTGATGGCTTCATCTGGCCAGGATCTTCAGCTCTCACTGGATCGGTTCACAGCTGAGTGTGAAGCGACTGGGATGAGAATCAGCACCTCCATGTCCGAGTCCATGGTTCTCGCCCGGAAAAGGGTGGAGTGCCATCTCCGGGTTGGGGAGGAGATCTTGCCCCAAGTGGAGGAGTTCAAGTACCTCGGAGTCTTGTTCACGAGTGAGGGAAGAGTGGATCGTGAGATCGACAGGCGGATCGGTGCGGCGTCTTCAGTAATGCGGACGCTGTATCGATCCGTTGTGGTGAAGAAGGAGCTGAGCCGGAAGGCAAAGCTCTCAATTTACCAGTCGATCTACGTTCCCATCCTCACCTATGGTCATGAGCTTTGGGTTATGACCGAAAGGACAAGATCACGGGTACAAGCGGCCCAAATGAGTTTCCTCCGCCGGGTGGCGGGGCTCTCCCTTAGAGATAGGGTGAGAAGCTCTGTCATCCGGGGGGAGCTCAAAGTAAAGCCGCTGCTCCTCCACATCGAGAGGAGCCAGATGAGGTGGTTCGGGCATCTGGTCAGGATGCCACCCGAACGCCTCCCTAGGGAGGTGTTTAGGGCACGTCCGACCGGTAGGAGGCCGCGGGGAAGACCCAGGACACGTTGGGAAGACTATGTCTCCCGGCTGGCCTGGGAACGCCTCGGGGTCCCACAGGAAGAGCTGGACGAAGTGGCTGGGGAGAGGGAAGTCTGGGCTTCCCTGCTTAGGCTGCTGTCCCCGCGACCCGACCTCGGATAAGCGGAAGAAGATGGATGGATGGAAATATTTAGAATTTAACAAAATAAAACTTATGTGGAAATTACACAAGAATGTAACATTTTTAAAACGCTTAAGATTCTTTGTCATCTCCCTGGTGAGCTCAAGAAATTGGGAATTTGGTGGAAAGGTTTTTATATATTAACAAGGTGAAACTAATATATGAAGGCTCATAGCGTGCAAATCATATTTCAAGCATTCTTTTGATATCGTTTTCATGATTATGGCTTATCCATCCATCCATCCATCTTCTTCCGCTTATCCGAGGTCGGGTCGCGGGGGCAGCAGCCTAAGCAGGGAAGCCCAGACTTCCCTCTCCCCAGCCACTTCGTCCAGCTCCTCCCGGGGGATCCCGAGGCGTTCCCAGGCCAGCCGGGAGACATAGTCTTCCCAACGTGTCCTGGGTCTTCCTCGTGGCCTCCTACCAGTCGGACGTGCCCTAAACACCTCCCTAGCTCGGGTGGCATCCTGACCAGATGCCCGAACCACCTCATCTGGCTCCTCTCGATGTGGAGGAGCAGCGGCTTTACTTTGAGCTCCCCCCGGATGACAGAGCTTCTCACCCTATCTCTAAGGGAGAGCCCCGCCACCCGGCGGAGGAAACTCATTTGGGCCGCTTGTACCCGTGATCTTGTCCTTTCGGTCATAACCCAAAGCTCATGACCATAGGTGAGGATGGGAACGTAGATCGACCGGTAAATTGAGAGCTTTGCCTTCCGGCTCAGCTCCTTCTTCACCACAACGGATCGATACAGCGTCCGCATTACTGAAGACGCCGCACCGATCCGCCTGTCGATCTCACCATCCACTCTTCCCTCACTCGTGAACAAGACTCCGAGGTACTTGAACTCCTCCACTTGGGGCAAGATCTCCTCCCCAACCCGGAGATGGCACTCCACCCTTTTCCGGGCGAGAACCATGGACTCGGACTTGGAGGTGCTGATTCTCATCCCAGTCGCTTCACACTCGGCTGCGAACCGATCCAGTGAGAGCTGAAGATCTTGGCCGGAGGAAGCCATCAGGACCACATCATCTGCAAATAGCAGAGACCTAATCCTGCAGCCACCAAACCAGATCCCCTCAACGCCCTGACTGCGCCTAGAAATTCTGTCCATAAAGGTTATGAACAGAATCAGTGACAAAGGGCAGCCTTGGCGGAGTCCAACCCTCACTGGAAACGTGTCCGACTTACTGCCGGCAATGCGGACCAAGCTCTGACACTGATCATACAGGGAGCAAACTGCCACAATAAGACAGTCCGTTACCCCATACTCTCTGAGCACTCCCCACAGGACTTCCCGGGGTACACGGTCGAATGCCTTCTCCAAGTCCACAAAGCACATGTAGACTGGTTGGGCAAACTCCCATGCACCCTCAAGGACCCTGCCGAGAGTATAGAGCTGGTCCACAGTTCCACGACCAGGACGAAAACCACACTGTTCCTCCTGAATCCGAGGTTCGACTATCCGGCGTAGCCTCCTCTCCAGTACACCTGAATAGACCTTACCGGGAAGGCTGAGGAGTGTGTTCCCACGATAGTTGGAACACACCCTCCGGTTCCCCTTCTTAAAGAGAGGAAAAAAACTAACCTATGATCATCAAAAAGACAGGAAACAAATGCTTGACTTATCTCACTTTGCACGTTCTGTCACATCCTGAGGGGGACAAGCGGCAGAACATGGATGGATGAATTAGTTTTTAAATTTGAAGTTGAATTTGATGACATGAATGGACTTTTTGCAGCATATCTAATTGAAGGAAAACATGCGACCCTTCTGACTACAAGTGAACATTCCCCTACAGAAAATCCGGAGCACTGTGGCAAATGTGTGCAAGCTTTTGGCCACAAACTTAGTCACTGCTCGGTTGCTCATTGCACTCTTCCCTGCTGTTGTAAAGAGAGAGACGTGCCGCAGTTGTGACCTGGAGCGGGTACTTACTGGAATCCTGTCTCTTGTCTTGCTCTTCTAACTCAGAAGCCATTCATTGCAATTTAACAAATAATAGCGCTAACATGTTGTAATCTTTCCTTGTAAAATGTAGCCCGGACGCCGTGTTGCTGTGTGCCGTCACTACGCACATTGCGTAACAACATCATTCCCGTGCGCTTAAATCTTTAAGGGGATCGTTTGAAAAATTGGCAAGCGATCCTAAGAAACTGATACACGGGGATTTCTGAACAAGAAGCAGTTTTGGATCATCACGCTGAGGCAGGAATGTTGATTTTATGGAAGCATTGGCATGTATTTGCTGGTAATATTTGGACCCGGTGTGAATCAAATCAAAGCTGGAGTTACATCGTAAGGTGCCAAAAGAGCGAAGAGGAGGGATGCCACACATTAAACAAAGGACGGCAATGGAGGACATCTTCTTTACACTACAAAGAGGTGGTCTTTGCGTACATGTGTCGTGTGCACCTACAGCGGGAAGCCTATTGTCTCTCTCTCTAATACTCCAGGTTTGTGTTTGTGGTCCACAGGATGTCAGCGGAATGTCCCTGAGCATGCTGGCGGCGGCCGGAGGACAGGACGACATCCTCAGGTTGTTGATACGGAAGGGCGTCAGGATCAACGGGCGGCAGAAGAACGGCACCACGGCCTTGATGCACGCCGCGGAAAAGGTAGCGTACCGTGCTGCGCCAGACGGCCTGTGGTGTGTCCGTGCAGACGTCTTGTCCTCTCTTGCAGAACTGTGTGACCACTGTGGCCATCCTGTTGGAGGCGGGGTCACATGTCAACGCGCAAACGCTGGGTGGAGAGACGGCCCTGATGAAGGTCGGGTGACATTTCCTCCCTTGCTTTGGTTTTTTTTTGCTTGTTTTGGTACATTGCATACAAAACAGTGAGGTGTATTTTTGTTGCATTCACAATTGTATGCGCTCTTTAGAGGCACCACTGCATATGCATGAGGGCTGCACGGTTTGGAGAGAAAACCTCATTTGTTCCCTCCATTATTGCGATTTGATTTGCAATTTTTATATTTTATACATAAAAATGCATAAAACTGCAAAAATAACGAGTGAAGAAAGACATTTTACTTTTAGACTGTCAATCAGCATGTATATATATATATATATATATATATATATATATATACAGGTAAAAGCCAGTAAATTAGAATATTTTGAAAAACTTGATTTATTTCAGTAATTGCATTCAAAAGGTGTAACTTGTACATTATATTTATTCATTGCACACAGACTGATGCATTCAAATGTTTATTTCATTTAATTTTGATGATTTGAAGTGGCAACAAATGAAAATCCAAAATTCCGTGTGTCACAAAATTAGAATATTACTTAAGGCTAATACAAAAAAGGGATTTTTAGAAATGTTGGCCAACTGAAAAGTATGAAAATGAAAAATATGAGCATGTACAATACTCAATACTTGGTTGGAGCTCCTTTTGCCTCAATTACTGCGTTAATGCGGCGTGGCATGGAGTCGATGAGTTTCTGGCACTGCTCAGGTGTTATGAGAGCCCAGGTTGCTCTGATAGTGGCCTTCAACTCTTCTGCGTTTTTGGGTCTGGCATTCTGCATCTTCCTTTTCACAATACCCCACAGATTTTCTATGGGGCTAAGGTCAGGGGAGTTGGCGGGCCAATTTAGAACAGAAATACCATGGTCCGTAAACCAGGCACGGGTAGATTTTGCGCTGTGTGCAGGCGCCAAGTCCTGTTGGAACTTGAAATCTCCATCTCCATAGAGCAGGTCAGCAGCAGGAAGCATGAAGTGCTCTAAAACTTGCTGGTAGACGGCTGCGTTGACCCTGGATCTCAGGAAACAGAGTGGACCGACACCAGCAGATGACATGGCACCCCAAACCATCACCCAACCATGCAAATTTTGCATTTCCTTTGGAAATCGAGGTCCCAGAGTCTGGAGGAAGACAGGAGAGGCACAGGATCCACGTTGCCTGAAGTCTAGTGTAAAGTTTCCACCATCAGTGATGGTTTGGGGTGCCATGTCATCTGCTGGTGTCGGTCCACTCTGTTTCCTGAGATCCAGGGTCAACGCAGCCGTCTACCAGCAAGTTTTAGAGCACTTCATGCTTCCTGCTGCTGACCTGCTCTATGGAGATGGAGATTTCAAGTTCCAACAGGACTTGGCGCCTGCACACAGCGCAAAATCTACCCGTGCCT
>NC_084578.2:2227500-2260000 GCF_033978685.3 Nerophis lumbriciformis | reverse complement strand
ACATGATGTGTTCTGTTTGAAGGAACACCTTCTCTAGGTCATGTGACATGATGTGTTGTGTTTAAAGGAACACCTTCTCTAGGTCATGTGACATGATGTGTTCTGTTTGAAGGAACACCTTCTCTAGGTCATGTGACATGATGTGTTCTGTTTGAAGGAACACC
The DNA here is from genome assembly GCF_033978685.3 of Nerophis lumbriciformis. Taxonomy (NCBI): domain Eukaryota; kingdom Metazoa; phylum Chordata; class Actinopteri; order Syngnathiformes; family Syngnathidae; genus Nerophis; species Nerophis lumbriciformis. The sequence goes on along the minus strand of NC_084578.2, from coordinate 2,259,836 downwards.
TTCTCTAGGTCATGTGACATGATGTGTTCTGTTTGAAGGAACACCTTCTCTAGGTCATGTGACATGATGTGTTCTGTTAGAAGGAACACCTTCTCTCGGTCATGTGACATGATGTGTTCTGTTAGAAGGAACACCTTCTCTCGGTCATGTGACATGATGTGTTCTGTTTAAAGGAACACCTTCTCTACGTCATGTGACATGATGTGTCCTGTTAGAAGGAACACCTTCTCTAGGTCATGTGACATGATGTGTTCTGTTTGAAGGAACACCTTCTCTAGGTCATGTGACATGATGTGTTCTGTTTGAAGGAACACCTTCTCTAGGTCATGTGACATGATGTGTTCTGTTTGAAGGAACACCTTCTCTAGGTCATGTGACATGATGTGTTCTGTTTGAAGAAACACCTTCTCTAGGTCATGTGACATGATGTGTTCTGTTTGAAGGAACACCTCTAGGTCATGTGACATGATGTGTTCTGTTTGAAGGAACACCTTCTCTAGGTCATGTGACATGATGTGTTCTGTTTAAAGGAACACCTTCTCTAGGTCATGTGACATGATGTGTTCTGTTTGAAGGAACACCTTCTCTAGGTCATGTGACATGATGTGTTCTGTTTAAAGGAACACCTTCTCTAGGTCATGTGACATGATGTGTTCTGTTTAAAGGAACACCTTCTCTAGGTCATGTGACATGATGTGTTCTGTTTAAAGGAACACCTTCTCTAGGTCATGTGACATGATGTGTTCTGTTTGAAGGAACACCTTCTCTAGGTCATGTGACATGATGTGTTCTGTTTAAAGGAACACCTTCTCTAGGTCATGTGACATGATGTGTTCTGTTAGAAGGAACACCTTCTCTAGGTCATGTGACATGATGTGTTCTGTTAGAAGGAACACCTTCTCTAGGTCATGTGACATGATGTGTTCTGTTAGAAGGAACACCTTCTCTAGGTCATGTGACATGATGTGTTCTGTTAGAAGGAACACCTTCTCTAGGTCATGTGACATGATGTGTTCTGTTAGAAGGAACACCTTCTCTAGGTCATGTGACATGATGTGTTCTGTTTGAAGGAACACCTTCTCTAGGTCATGTGACATGATGTGTTCTGTTAGAAGGAACACCTTCTCTAGGTCATGTGACATGATGTGTTCTGTTAGAAGGAACACCTTCTCTAGGTCATGTGACATGATGTGTCCTGTTTGAAGGAACACCTTCTCTAGGTCATGTGACATGATGTGTTCTGTTAGAAGGAACACCTTCTCTCGGTCATGTGACATGATGTGTTCTGTTTGAAGAAACACCTTCTCTAGGTCATGTGACATGATGTGTTCTGTTTGAAGGAACACCTTCTCTAGGTCATGTGACATGATGTGTTGTGTTTAAAGGAACACCTTCTCTAGGTCATGTGACATGATGTGTTCTGTTTGAAGGAACACCTTCTCTAGGTCATGTGACATGATGTGTTCTGTTTGAAGGAACACCTTCTCTAGGTCATGTGACATGATGTGTTCTGTTTGAAGGAACACCTTCTCTAGGTCATGTGACATGATGTGTTCTGTTAGAAGGAACACCTTCTCTCGGTCATGTGACATGATGTGTTCTGTTAGAAGGAACACCTTCTCTCGGTCATGTGACATGATGTGTTCTGTTTAAAGGAACACCTTCTCTACGTCATGTGACATGATGTGTCCTGTTAGAAGGAACACCTTCTCTAGGTCATGTGACATGATGTGTTCTGTTTGAAGGAACACCTTCTCTAGGTCATGTGACATGATGTGTTCTGTTTGAAGGAACACCTTCTCTAGGTCATGTGACATGATGTGTTCTGTTTGAAGGAACACCTTCTCTAGGTCATGTGACATGATGTGTTCTGTTTGAAGAAACACCTTCTCTAGGTCATGTGACATGATGTGTTGTGTTTAAAGGAACACCTTCTCTAGGTCATGTGACATGATGTGTTCTGTTTGAAGGAACACCTTCTCTAGGTCATGTGACATGATGTGTTCTGTTTGAAGGAACACCTTCTCTAGGTCATGTGACATGATGTGTTCTGTTAGAAGGAACACCTTCTCTAGGTCATGTGACATGATGTGTTCTGTTTGAAGGAACACCTTCTCTAGGTCATGTGACATGATGTGTTCTGTTAGAAGGAACACCTTCTCTCGGTCATGTGACATGATGTGTTCTGTTTAAAGGAACACCTTCTCTAGGTCATGTGACATGATGTGTTCTGTTTGAAGGAACACCTTCTCTAGGTCATGTGACATGATGTGTTCTGTTTGAAGGAACACCTTCTCTAGGTCATGTGACATGATGTGTTCTGTTTGAAGGAACACCTTCTCTCGGTCATGTGACATGATGTGTTCTGTTTGAAGGAACACCTTCTCTAGGTCATGTGACATGATGTGTTCTGTTTGAAGGAACACCTTCTCTAGGTCATGTGACATGATGTGTTCTGTTTGAAGGAACACCTTCTCTAGGTCATGTGACATGATGTGTTCTGTTTGAAGGAACACCTTCTCTAGGTCATGTGACATGATGTGTTCTGTTTGAAGGAACACCTTCTCTAGGTCATGTGACATTATGTGTTCTGTTTGAAGGAACACCTTCTCTAGGTCATGTGACATGATGTGTTCTGTTTGAAGGAACACCTTCTCTAGGTCATGTGACATGTGTTCTGTTAGAAGGAACACCTTCTCTAGGTCATGTGACATGATGTGTTCTGTTTAAAGGAACACCTTCTCTAGGTCATGTGACATGATGTGTTCTGTTTAAAGGAACTCCTCTAGGTCATGTGACATGATGTGTTCTGTTAGAAGGAACACCTTCTCTAGGTCATGTGACATGATGTGTTCTGTTTGAAGGAACACCTCTAGGTCATGTGACATGATGTGTTCTGTTAGAAGGAACACCTTCTCTAGGTCATGTGACATGATGTGTTCTGTTAGAAGGAACACCATCTCTAGGTCATGTGACATGATGTGTTCTGTTCGAAGGAACACCTTCTCTAGGTCATGTGACATGATGTGTTCTGTTTAAAGGAACACCTTCTCTAGGTCATGTGACATGATGTGTTCTGTTTAAAGGAACTCCTCTAGGTCATGTGACATGATGTGTTCTGTTTGAAGGAACACCTTCTCTAGGTCATGTGACATGATGTGTTCTGTTTGAAGGAACACCTCTAGGTCATGTGACATGATGTGTTCTGTTAGAAGGAACACCTTCTCTAGGTCATGTGACATGATGTGTTCTGTTAGAAGGAACCCCTTCTCTAGGTCATGTGACATGATGTGTTCTGTTTGAAGGAACACCTCTAGGTCATGTGACATGATGTGTTCTGTTAGAAGGAACACCTTCTCTAGGTCATGTGACATGATGTGTTCTGTTAGAAGGAACACCTTCTCTAGGTCATGTGACATGATGTGTTCTGTTAGAAGGAACCCCTTCTCTAGGTCATGTGACATGATGTGTTCTGTTAGAAGGAACACCATCTCTAGGTCATGTGACATGATGTGTGTTGACCCCTGCAGGACAGTCACTTCATCTACTCCTTCTCTCCTGTGGCCGGCAACAACAAACTCTCCATCCGCCTCAGCCAGGCCCACTCAGCCAAGGTGACAAACACCAAACTTTATCACTCAATTTCATCATCACACATACACCAAACGTTATCACTAAATTACATCATCACACATTCACCAAACTTTATCACTAAATTTAATCATCACACACACCAAACTTTATCACATTCCATTTTATCAGCTCACACCACACACACACCAAACTTTATCAGACTCAATTTCATCATCTCCCGCCATACAAACACCAAACTATCACACTCTCCATGTTGTCTAACACCACTCATACGCCTAACCTTAGCACACTCAATTTTATCATCTCACACATCACAACCACCAAACTTTATCACTCTCAATTTTATCATTTCAAACCACACAAACACCTAACCTTATCACGTTCTAAATTGTATCATCTGACACCACACAAACACCAAACTTTATACCACTCCATTTTATCACCTCACACCGCACAAACATCAAACTTGATCACACTCCATTTCATCATCTCACACCATACATACACCAAAATGTATCACCCTCTCCATTTTATCACCGTATCACACACTCCATTTTATTATCTCCCACCACACATACACCAAACTGTATAACACACTCCATTTTATCATCACACACCACACATACACCAAACTGTACCACACTCTCAATTTGATCATCTCACACCACACATACACCCAACTGTATCACACTCTGTTTCATCATCTCACACCACACATACACCAAACTTTATCACACTCTCCATTTTATCATCACACACCAGACCTACACCAAACTGGATCACACACCCCATTTTATCTCACACCACACAAACACCAAACTGTATCACACTCCATTTTATCATCTCACACCACTCATACACCAAACTTCATAACTCTCCATTTTATCAGCTCACACCACTCACACAACAAACTTTATCACACTGTCTATTTTATCATCACACATCACAAACACTAAACTTTATCACACTCCATTTGTTTTCATCACGCACAAACACCAAACTTTATCACGCTCTCCATTTTATCTCACACCACACAAACACCCATTTTTATCCTGTTCCATTTTATCATCTCACATCACATAAACACCCAAACTTTATTACACCCCATCTTTATCATCTCATCTCACACCACACAAACACCAAACTCGATCACTCCATTTTATCACCTCACACCTCACAATCGTCAAACTTGATCGCACTCCATTTCATCATCTCACACCACACATACACCAAACTTTATCACCCTCTCAATTGTATCATCATACACCAAACTTTATCACACTCAATTTTATCATCTCCCACCACACATACACCAAACTGTATAACACACTCCATTTTATCATCACACACCACACATACACCAAACTGTATCACACTCTCAATGTTATCATCTCACACCAAACATACACCTAACTGTATCACACTCGATTTCATCATCTCACACCACACACACACCAAACTTTATCACACTCTCCATTTTATCATCACACACCACACCTACACCAAACTGGATCACACACCCCATTTTATCTCACACCACACAAACACCAAACTGTATCACACCCCATTTTATCTCACACCACACAAACACCAAACTGTATCACACTCCATTTTATCATCTCACACCACTCATACACAAAACTTGATAACACTCCATTTTATCAGCTCACACCACTCATACACCAAACTTCATAACTCTCCATTTTATCAGCTCACACCACTCATACAACAAACTTTATCACACTGTCTATTTTATCATCACACATCACAAACACTAAACTTTATCACACTCCATTTTTTTTCATCACGCACAAACACCAAACTTTACCACGCTCTCCGTTTTATCTCACACCACACAAACACCCATTTTTATCCTGTTCCATTTTATCATCTCACACCACATAAACACCCAAACTTTATTACACGCTCCATGTTATCAGCTCTCACCACACACACACACACACACACACACACACACACACACACACACACACACACACACCTTTCTCACACACCATTTTATCATCTCACACCACACAAACACCCATCTTTATCATGCTCCTTTTCATCATCTCACACCACACAAACAACAAACTTTATCACACTATTTTATAATTTCACACCACACAAACACCCATTTTTATCATGTTCCATTTTATCATCTCACACCACATAAACACCCAAACTTTATTACACTCCATCTTTATCATCTCACCTCACACCTCACAATCGTCAAACTTGATCGCACTCCATTTCATCGTCTCACACCACACATACACCAAACTGGATCACACACCCCATTTTATCTCACACCACACAAACACCAAACTGTATCACACTCCATTTTATCATCTCACACCACTCATACACCAAACTTCATAACTCTCCATTTCATCAGCTCACACCACTCATACAACAAACTTTATCACACTGTCTATTTTATCATCACACATCACAAACACTAAACTTTATCACACTCCATTTTTCCATCACACACAAACACCAAACTTTATCACGCTCTCCATTTTATCTCACACCACACAAACACCCATTTTTATCCTGTTCCATTTTATCATCTCACACCACATAAACACCCAAACTTTATTACACGCTCCATGTTATCAGCTCTCACCACACACACACACACACCTTTCTCACACACCATTTTATCATCTCACACCACACAAACAACAAACTTTATCACACCATTTTATAATTTCACACCACACAAACACCCGTCTTTATCACACTCCATTTTATCATCTCACACCACGCAAACACCAAACTTAATCACGCTCCATTTGATCATCTCTCACCACACAAACAACAAACTTTATCACACCATTTTATCATCTCACACCACACAAACACCAAACTTATTCACGCTCCATTTTATCATCTCTCACCATACAAACAACAAACTTTATCACACCATTTTATCATCTCATCTCACACCACACAAACACCAAACTTTATCACACTCCTTAAATATTTTCCAAATAGTGAATACATAACTATTTTCACGCCTACCGCCCGAATGCAGCTGAGATAGGCTCCAGCACCCACGAGAGGGACAAGCGGTAGAAAATGGATGGATGGAACTTTTCTGTTAAAGAAAAATACTTTTTTCCCCACAATATATTTTCACAATACTTCAATCATGTAAAATGACTTTTGTCTTGAAATATTCCGACAATACATCATTCTTGTACATGACATTTTATTACTAACTAAATGCTTTTTCATAATATTTGATTTTAATCATGTAAATGTATACAAGTTTGTCTAGTAAAATCAAATAAAAATTATCTAAATATTTCTCCAAAAAAAAATATTGCAATTTTCTTATCTAAAACAAAATGTATGACTTTTTCCCCCAAAATATATTTCACTTCAATCATGTAAAAGTGCACATTTTACTCTTTTACCAACACATTTCAATTTTCTTTAAATATTTCAACACAATTTTAGTAAGATAATTTTTTTCTTACAATATTGTGCTTTTATTTTTTTTATTTTTAAAGACTTTTTTTTACAATATATTTGCCTTATCCTGTAAAGTGGCTTCATTTTTTATTTTAGTTTCGAAACTTTTTTCTAAAATAAAAAATAAAAAATCGTAATATATTTGATTTTAATTTTGTCAAATAATATTTTTTATTTATTTTTTAATAAATGTTCTCACAATTAAAAAAAAAAAGTGTGTGGAAACCTTTAACAAAACAATATTACGACTTTTAATGATCATAATATGTCTCCTTCAAGCACTGAAAGTCAAATATGTTTATCTGACTTAAGTACAATACTTAACTGAGGACCTTTAAAGGGTCATTTTATGATTTTTTTGGTCTGCATAAAAAAGACCGTTAAAATGATTGTTGTACGCCCTTTTTTCAAAAAAACACCTTTTTGTTTTGTTTTACCCCGAAAAATCTTTCAAAGTGTAATATTTGATGTGAAGTCATTGGAGCCTTAAATAGGTCAATAATTCATAACATTGATTTGATTTATTATTATTTTTTGAGCAATGACAGTTTTTTGTATATATAAAGAAAATCCCACTAAAATGATTGGAGGTCTAAAAGGACCCCATCAATAAAATGATAAAAAATAAATCATACATTTGCTGTTGTTTTTTACTTTCAACACTTAAGTCTCTAGATCCATTTTTGTCAAAGAAAACTTTTTTATGGCAAACACACAAAATATGCAATATTTTCATTAACAAATATTTCAAAGTGTAATATTTGATGTGAAGTCATTGGAGCCTTAAATATGTCTATAATTCCTAACAACATTGATTTTTTGTATTCATTTTTTTTTTAGCAATACATTTTTATTAAAGAAAAAAAACAACTAAAATTGCTGATAAATTAGTAATAAAAATGATTACAAATAAATCATACATTTTTTTTCCATTCAAGACTTAAGCCTCCAGATCAACTTTAGATCCATCCTTCCATTACAATTATTTATTTATTTTTTGATGTTGTTTTCATTTGTTTTATGCCCTTTTTGTCAAATAAAACTTTACATACATATACAGTATAAATTAAAAAACTATTTTTTATGGCAAAAACACAAAATATGCAAAAATTGTGCCCCAAAAATACTTCAAAGTGTAATATTTGATGTGAAGTCATTGGAGCCTTAAATATGTCTATAATTCCTAACAACATTGATTTTTTGTATTCATTTTTTTTTTAGCAATACATTTTTATAAAAAAAAAAAAAAAAACTAAAATTGCTGATAAATTAGTAATAAAAATGATTACAAATAAATCATATATTAGTTTTCCATTCAAGACTTAAGCCTCCAGATCAACTTTAGATCCATCCTTCCATTACAATTATTTTTTTAATGTTGTTTTCGTTTGTTTTATGCCCTTTTTGTCAAATAAAACTACATACTTATACAGTATAAATTAAAAAACTATTTTTTATGGCAAAAACACAGAATATGCAAAAATTGTCCCCCCAAAATACTTCAAAGTGTAATATTTGATGTGAAGTCATTGGAGCCTTAAATAGGTCAATAATTCATAACATTGATTTGATTTATTATTATTTTTTGAGCAATGACAGTTTTTTGTATATATAAAGAAAATCCCACTAAAATGATTGGAGGTCTAAAAGGACCCCATCAATAAAATGATAAAAAATAAATCATACATTTGTTGTTGTTTTTTACTTTCAACACTTAAGTCTCTAGATCCCTTTTTGTCAAAGAAAGCTTTTTTATGGCAAACACACAAAATATGCAATATTTTCATTAACAAATATTTCAAAGTGTAATATTTGATGTGAAGTCATTGGAGCCTTAAATATGTCTATAATTCATAACAACATTGATTTTTTGTATTCATTTTTTTTTTTAGCAATACATTTTTATTTAAAAAAAAAACCAACTAAAATTGCTGATAAATTAGTAATAAAAATGATTACAAATAAATCATATATTAGTTTTTTCATTTTTTTTCCATTCAAGACTTAAGCCTCCAGATCAACTTTAGATCCATCCTTCCATCACAATTTTTTTTTTATGTTGTTTTCGTTTGTTTTATGCCCTTTTTGTCAAATAAAAATTTACATACATATACAGTATAAATTAAAAAAATATATTTTATGGCAAAAACACAAAATATGCAAAAATTGTCCCCCCAAAATACTTCAAAGTGTAATATTTGATGTGAAGTCATTGGAGCCTTAAATAGGTCAATAATTCATAACATTCATTTGATTTATTATTATTTTTTGAGCAATGACAGTTTCTTGTATATATATAAAGAAAATCCCACTAAAATGATTGGAGGTCTAAAAGGACCCCATCAATAAAATGATAAAAAATAAATCATACATTTGCTGTTGTTTTTTACTTTCAACACTAAAGTCTCTAGATCCCTTTTTGTCAAAGAAAACTTTTTTATGGCAAACACACAAAATATGCAATATTTTCATTAACAAACATTTCAAAGTGTAATATTTGATGTGAAGTCATTGGAGCCCTAAATATGTCTATAATTCATAACATTGATTTTTTTGTATTCATTTTTTTTTTTAGCAATACATTTTTATTTAAAAAACAAAACCCAACTAAAATTGCTGATAAATTAGTAATAAAAATGATTACAAATAAATCATACATTTTTTTTCCATTCAAGACTTAAGCCTCCAGATCAACTTTAGATCCATCCTTCCATTACAATTATTTATTTATTTTTTTATGTTGTTTTCGTTTGTTTTATGCCCTTTTTGTCAAATAAAACTGTACATACATATACAGTATAAATTAAAAAACTATTTTTTATGGCAAAAACACAAAATATGCAAAAATTGTGCCCCCAAAATACTTCAAAGTGTAATATTTGATGTGAAGTCATTGGAGCCTTAAATAGGTCAATAATTCATAACATTGATTTGATTTATTATTATTTTTTGAGCAATGACAGTTTCTTGTATATATAAAGAAAATCCCACTAAAATGATTGGAGGTCTAAAAGGACCCCATCAATAAAATGATAAGAAATAAATCATACATTTGTTGTTGTTTTTTACTTTCAACACTTAAGTCTCTAGATCCCTTTTTGTCAAAGAAAACTTTTTTATGGCAAACACACAAAATATGCAATATTTTCATTAACAAATATTTCAAAGTGTAATATTTGATGTGAAGTCATTGGAGCCTTAAATATGTCTATAATTCATAACAACATTGATTTTTTTGTATTCATTTTTTTTTAGCAATACATTTTTATTTAAAAAAAAAACCCAACTAAAATTGCTGATAAATTAGTAATAAAAATGATTACAAATAAATCATATATTAGTTTTCCATTCAAGACTTAAGCCTCCAGATCAACTTTAGATCCATCCTTCCATTACAATTATTATTATTTTTTTATTATGTTGTTTTCATTTGTTTTATGCCCTTTTTGTCAAATAAAACTACATACATATACAGTATAAATTAAAAAACTATTTTTTATGGCAAAAACCCAAAATATGCAAAAATTGTCCCCCCAAAATACTTCAAAGTGTAATATTTGATGTGAAGTCATTGGAGCCTTAAATATGTCTATAATTCCTAACAACATTGATTTTTTCTATTCATTTTTTTTTAGCAATACATTTTTATTAAAAAAAAAAAAAAAAAAAAAAACTAAAATTGCTGATAAATTAGTAATAAAAATGATTACAAATAAATCATATATTAGTTTTTTCATTTTTTTTTCCATTCAAGACTTAAGCCTCCAGATCAACTTTAGATCCATCCTTCCATTACAATTATTTATTTTTTTATGTTGTTTTCGTTTGTTTTATGCCCTTTTTGTCAAATAAAACTTTACATACATATACAGTATAAATTAAAAAACTATTTTTTATGGCAAAAACACAAAATATGCAAAAATTGTCCCCCCAAAATACTTCAAAGTGTAATATTTGATGTGAAGTCATTGGAGCCTTAAATAGGTCAATAATTCATAACATTGATTTGATTTATTATTATTTTTTGAGCAATGACAGTTTCTTGTATATATAAAGAAAATCCCACTAAAATGATTGGAGGTCTAAAAGGACCCCATCAATAAAATGATAAAAAATAAATCATACATTTGCTGTTGTTTTTTACTTTCAACACTTAAGTCTCTAGATCCCTTTTTGTCAAAGAAAACTTTTTTATGGCAAACACACAAAATATGCAATATTTTCATTAACAAATATTTCAAAGTGTAATATTTGATGTGAAGTCATTGGAGCCTTAAATATGTCTATAATTCCTAACAACATTGATTTTTTGTATTCATTTTTTTTTTAGCAATACATTTTTATTTAAAAAAAACAAAAAAACTAAAATTGCTGATAAATTTGTAATAAAAATGATTACAAATAAATCATACATTTTTTTCCATTCAAGACTTAAGCCTCCAGATCAACTTTAGATCCATCCTTCCATTACAATTATTTATTTATTTGTTTATGTTGTTTTCTTTTGTTTTATGCCCTTTTTGTCGAATAAAACTGTACATACATATACAGTATAAATTAAAAAACAATTTTTTATGGCAAAAACACAAAATATGCAAAAATTGTCCCCCCAAAATACTTCAAAGTGTAATATTTGATGTGAAGTCATTGGAGCCTTAAATATGTCTATAATTCCTATCAACATTGATTTTTTGTATTCATTTTTTTTTAGCAATACATTTTTATTAAAGAAAAAAAAACCAACTAAAATTGCTGATAAATTAGTAATAAAAATGATTACAAATAAATCATATATTAGTTTTTTCATTTTTTTTCCATTCAAGACTTAAGCCTCCAGATCAACTTTAGATCCATCCTTCCATTACAATTATTTTTTTTTATGTTGTTTTCGTTTGTTTTATGCCCTTTTTGTCAAATAAAACTGTACATACATATACAGTATAAATTAAAAAACTATTTTTTATAGCAAAAACACAAAATATGCAAAAATTATCCCCCCAAAATACTTCAAAGTGTAATATTTGATGTGAAGTCATTGGAGCCTTAAATAGGTCAATAATTCCTAACAACATTGATTTTTTTTGTATTCATTTTTTTTTTAGCAATACATTTTTATTTAAAAAAAACAAAAAAACTAAAATTGCTGATAAATTTGTAATAAAAATGATTACAAATAAATCATACATTTTTTTTCATTCAAGACTTAAGCCTCCAGATCAACTTTAGATCCATCCTTCCATTACAATTATTTATTTATTTGTTTATGTTGTTTTCTTTTGTTTTATGCCCTTTTTGTCGAATAAAACTGTACATACATATACAGTATAAATTAAAAAACAATTTTTTATGGCAAAAACACAAAATATGCAAAAATTGTCCCCCCAAAATACTTCAAAGTGTAATATTTGATGTGAAGTCATTGGAGCCTTAAATATGTCTATAATTCCTATCAACATTGATTTTTTGTATTCATTTTTTTTTAGCAATACATTTTTATTAAAGAAAAAAAAACCAACTAAAATTGCTGATAAATTAGTAATAAAAATGATTACAAATAAATCATATATTAGTTTTTTCATTTTTTTTCCATTCAAGACTTAAGCCTCCAGATCAACTTTAGATCCATCCTTCCATTACAATTATTTTTTTTTATGTTGTTTTCGTTTGTTTTATGCCCTTTTTGTCAAATAAAACTGTACATACATATACAGTATAAATTAAAAAACTATTTTTTATAGCAAAAACACAAAATATGCAAAAATTATCCCCCCAAAATACTTCAAAGTGTAATATTTGATGTGAAGTCATTGGAGCCTTAAATAGGTCAATAATTCCTAACAACATTGATTTTTTTTGTATTCATTTTTTTTTTAGCAATACATTTTTATTTAAAAAAAACAAAAAAACTAAAATTGCTGATAAATTTGTAATAAAAATGATTACAAATAAATCATACATTTTTTTTCATTCAAGACTTAAGCCTCCAGATCAACTTTAGATCCATCCTTCCATTACAATTATTTATTTATTTGTTTATGTTGTTTTCTTTTGTTTTATGCCCTTTTTGTCGAATAAAACTGTACATACATATACAGTATAAATTAAAAAACAATTTTTTATGGCAAAAACACAAAATATGCAAAAATTGTCCCCCCAAAATACTTCAAAGTGTAATATTTGATGTGAAGTCATTGGAGCCTTAAATATGTCTATAATTCCTATCAACATTGATTTTTTGTATTCATTTTTTTTTAGCAATACATTTTTATTAAAGAAAAAAAAACCAACTAAAATTGCTGATAAATTAGTAATAAAAATGATTACAAATAAATCATATATTAGTTTTTTCATTTTTTTTCCATTCAAGACTTAAGCCTCCAGATCAACTTTAGATCCATCCTTCCATTACAATTATTTTTTTTTATGTTGTTTTCGTTTGTTTTATGCCCTTTTTGTCAAATAAAACTGTACATACATATACAGTATAAATTAAAAAACTATTTTTTATAGCAAAAACACAAAATATGCAAAAATTATCCCCCCAAAATACTTCAAAGTGTAATATTTGATGTGAAGTCATTGGAGCCTTAAATAGGTCAATAATTCCTAACAACATTGATTTTTTTTGTATTCATTTTTTTTTTAGCAATACATTTTTATTTAAAAAAAACAAAAAAACTAAAATTGCTGATAAATTTGTAATAAAAATGATTACAAATAAATCATACATTTTTTTTCATTCAAGACTTAAGCCTCCAGATCAACTTTAGATCCATCCTTCCATTACAATTATTTATTTATTTGTTTATGTTGTTTTCTTTTGTTTTATGCCCTTTTTGTCGAATAAAACTGTACATACATATACAGTATAAATTAAAAAACAATTTTTTATGGCAAAAACACAAAATATGCAAAAATTGTCCCCCCAAAATACTTCAAAGTGTAATATTTGATGTGAAGTCATTGGAGCCTTAAATATGTCTATAATTCCTATCAACATTGATTTTTTGTATTCATTTTTTTTTAGCAATACATTTTTATTAAAGAAAAAAAAAAAAAACTAAAATTGCTGATAAATTAGTAATAAAAATGATTACAAATAAATCATATATTAGTTTTTTCATTTTTTTTCCATTCAAGACTTAAGCCTCCAGATCAACTTTAGATCCATCCTTCCATTACAATTATTTTTTTTTATGTTGTTTTCGTTTGTTTTATGCCCTTTTTGTCAAATAAAACTGTACATACATATACAGTATAAATTAAAAAACTATTTTTTATAGCAAAAACACAAAATATGCAAAAATTGTCCCCCCAAAATACTTCAAAGTGTAATATTTGATGTGAAGTCATTGGAGCCTTAAATAGGTCAATAATTCATAACGTTGATTTGATTTATTATTATTTTTTAAGCAATGACAGTTTCTTGTATATATAAAGAAAATCCCACTAAAATGATTGGAGGTCTAAAAGGACCCCATCAATAAAATGATAAAAAATAAATCATACATTTGCTGTTGTTTTTTACTTTCAACACTTAAGTCTCTAGATCCCTTTTTGTCAAAGAAAACTTTTTTATGGCAAACACACAAAATATGCAATATTTTCATTAACAAATATTTCAAAGTGTAATATTTGATGTGAAGTCATTGGAGCCTTAAATATGTCTATAATTCCTAACAACATTGATTTTTTGTATTCATTTTTTTTTTAGCAATACATTTTTATTTAAAAAAAACCCCAGCTAAAATTGCTGAAAAATTAGTAATAAAAATGATTACAAATAAATCATATATTAGTTTTTCTTTTTTTTTTCCATTCAAGACTTAAGCCTCCAGATCAACTTTAGATCCATCCTTCCATTACAATTATTTATTTATTTTTTTATGTTGTTTTCGTTTGTTTTTTGCCTTTTTGTCAAATAAAACTTTACATACATATACAGTATAAATTAAAAAACTACTTTTTATGGCAAAAACACAAAATATGCAAAAATTGTCCCCCCAAAATACTTCAAAGTGTAATATTTGATGTGAAGTCATTGGAACCTTAAATAGGTCAATAATTCATAACATTGATTTGATTTATTTCTTTTTTTTAAGCAATGACAGTTTCTTGTATATATAAAGAAAATCCCACTAAAATGATTGGAGGTCTAAAAGGACCCCATCAATAAAATGATAAAAAATAAATCATACATTTGCTGTTGTTTTTTTACTTTCAACACTAAAGTCTCTAGATCCCTTTTTGTCAAAGAAAACTTTTTTATGGCAAACACACAAAATATGCAATATTTTCATTAACAAATATTTCAAAGTGTAATATTTGATGTGAAGTCATTGGAGCCTTAAATATGTCTATAATTCCTAACAACATTGATTTTTTGTATTCTTTTTTTTTTAGCAATACATTTTTATTTTTTAAAAAAACCAACTGAAATTGCTGATAAATTAGTAATAAAAATGATTACAAATAAATCATATATTAGTTTTTTCATTTTTTTTCCATTCAAGACTTAAGCCTCCAGATCAACTTTAGATCCATCCTTCCATTACAATTATTTATTTATTTTTTTATGTTGTTTTCATTTGTTTTATGCCCTTTTTGTCAAATAAAACTTTACATACATATACAGTATAAATTAAAAAACTATTTTTTATGGCAAAAACACAAAATATGCAAAAATTGTCCCCCCAAAATACTTCAAAGTGTAATATTTGATGTGAAGTCATTGGAGCCTTAAATAGGTCAATAATTCATAACATTGATTTGATTTATTATTATTTTTTGAGCAATGACAGTTTCTTGTATATATAAAGAAAATCCCACTAAAATGATTGAAGGTCTAAAAGGACCCCATCAATAAAATGATAAAAAATAAATCATACATTTGTTGTTGTTTTTTTACTTTCAACACTTAAGTCTCTAGATCCCTTTTTGTCAAAGAAAACTTTTTTATGGCAAACACACAAAATATGCAATATTTTCATTAACAAATATTTCAAAGTGTAATATTTGATGTGAAGTCATTGGAGCCTTAAATATGTCTATAATTCCTAACAACATTGATTTTTTGTATTCATTTTTTTTTAGCAATACATTTTTATTTAAAAAAAAAAAAAAACTAAAATTGCTGATAAATTAGTAATAAAAATGATTACAAATAAATCATACATTTTTTTTCCATTCAAGACTTAAGCCTCCAGATCAACTTTAGATCCATCCTTCCATTACAATTATTTTTTTTATGTTGTTTTCGTTTGTTTTATGCCCTTTTTGTCAAATAAAACTTTACATACATATACAGTATAAATTAAAAAACTAGTTTTTATGGCAAAAACACAAAATACTTCAAAGTGTAATATTTGATGTGAAGTCATTGGAGCCTTAAATAGGTCAATAATTCATAACATTGATTTGATTTATTATTATTTTTTAAGCAATGACAGTTTTTTGTATATATAAAGAAAATTCCACTAAAATGATTGGAGGTCTAAAAGGACCCCATCAATAAAATGATAAGAAATAAATCATACATTTGTTGTTGTTTTTTACTTTCAACACTTAAGTCTCTAGATCAACTTTAGATGCATCCTTCCATTAGAAGTTTTTTTTATTTTTTATTTAAATGTTTTTTTTGTTTGTTCGTCTTATGCCTTTTATGTCAAAGAAAACTTTTTTATGGCAAACACACAAAATATGCAATATTTCAAAGTGTAATATTTGATGTGAAGTCATTGGAGTCAATCATTTATAACATTGATTTTAATTCAGTTTTATTTTTGGAGCAATGACAGTTTTAAAGGGGAAAAAAAACATCCTGAATGTCAGTTTTGTTCTTGTTATGCTAAAGAATCATTTAATTCAATATTCCAACACAGTGTTACTGTTCAAACTGTGTAATGTTAATACGCTTTGTTTTTAATGAAATACGCTACTGTATTTTACTGGTAAGTACGCTCATGTTGAGAAGCATCACAATGAGAAGGTGGCCGGGGGCTTTTAGCTCATTGGTTAGCGCTGCTGGTTGTGCCCTCAGGTGAAGCTGCTGATAGGCGCCTACAGAGTGCAGCTGCAGTGACTTCATCTCCTCCTTCAAGCTTCCTCGCTGGCTTCTTCGGAACTTGTACAAACTTTTTTTCTCATGTTTTTCCCCCCCTCCTCTTAGCCTTTCAGTCTCACTAACCCTTGGAAAGTTTTTATACCTATTTTTTTGGACTGAATACATCCATCCTTTGTACTGTGTTGTGTAAATAAAGTCAACCATCACATTTTTAAAAGGCATCTTGAAACATTTCTTTTACAAGTTATTTTTCAGTTTCAAAACCAATTAAAGCTGCAAGCAGCATTGGTCGGGCCCGCGTATTTGGCAGGTGCTAGTCCTAAATGTCCCAATACTTTTGTCCAGTGATAGTCATAAGTGTCCCAATACTTTTGTCTACTTTTAGTCTGAAGTGTCCCAAGACTTTGGTCTAGTGTACCTACCTTGTCTGCATTGTGTGGGCACGTTGGTGCTTCCTGCTTTTAAGCAGCCATCTTAAAAAAACACCAGCGGGTCTTTGAAGGGTCATAAAATCAAAACCGGAGCAGTTAGAAAAAAAGCACTTCTGTCATTGTAATCACAAGAGTTCAATCTCTCTCCTGTGTTAGTTTGAAGGCGAAACGACAAACGCGCTCAGAGGAGATCGTTTTTGAAGGAAGGTGACCGGTTTTTACAAAAAATTTGTTTTGAAGGGGGAATAGCAAACTTCCTGTTGATTTTTGCTGGGGGTTGTTAATTGATGAAATCTTGGTCTAAGTGAGACCTACATAGAGGTTTTTGTTTCATGTCTCTCCGACCTTCCCAGTGGGAGTTACAGGCAGTTTTGTCTTTTTTTTCTTCAGAGGAGCAGTTTTTTTTGCGTTTTATTAAAAAATTGCAGTAGAGCGCAATTTTGAGATTTGGGGTTAGGTTTTTTTATTAGATCGCAATTTTTGCCAGTCCTGATGTGTGCGTCCAGTTTGGTGAGTTTTGAAGCATGTTAAGAGGGTGAAAATACACTCAAAGAGGCAAAATTGACTGTTTTTAGTACTTTTTTGTCTTAAAGGGGAATTGCCAACTTCCTGTTGATTTTTGCTGGGGGTTGTTAATTGATGAAATCTTGGTCTAAGTGAGACCTACATAGAGGTTTTTGTTTCATGTCTCTCCGACCTTCCCAGTGGGAGTTACAGGCAGTTTTGTCTTTTTTTTCTTCAGAGGAGCAGTTTTTTTTGCGTTTTATTAAATAATTGCAGTAGAGCGCAATTTTGAGATTTGGGGTTAGGTTTTTTTATTAGATGGCAATTTTTGCCAGTCCTGATGTGTGTGTTCAGTTTGGTGAGTTTTGAAGCATGTTAAGAGGGTGAAAATACACTCAAAGAGGCAAAATTGACTGTTTTTAGTACTTTTTTGTCTTAAAGGGGAATTGCCAACTTCCTGTTGATTTTTGCCCGACAATGTACTATTATGAAATGTAGGTCTAAGTCAGACCTACATAGAGGTTTTTGTTTCATGTCTCTCCGACCTTCCTAGTGGGAGTTACAGGCAGTCTAGTTGTTTTTTTCCCTAGGGGGCGCTAGAGCACAATTTTGAGTTTTGTGGTTCGTTTTTTTTTTTAAAAAGGCAATTTTTGCAGGTCCTGATGTGTGGGTCAAATATGGTGAGTTTTGAAGCATGTTAAGTGGGTCAAATTACAGTTTAATGTGGCGGCAGAAGAATAAAGAATAAAACCTTACAAATTCAATAGGTCCTTATGGCCCATTGTATAAGGACTCCCTTGGGAGTCCTTATACAATGGGCCATGCGGGCCCTAAATATATCCAATTTTGTCACCTTTGGGGCTCCCCTCAGTTTGGCCCCGGGGACCCAGAAGGGTCTCAGTCATAAAAATGTTGAAAAGAAGTCTTATTAATCATTTTTTTCCCCTTCACGCTTAGATCTCTTGATCCGTGCCTCTCAAACTCACTTATTGAAATATTCAAACACAGTGTTACTGTTCAAACTGTGTGTAACGTGGCCAAAAAATACTGAATATACTTGTCAAATAAACTCTCTACCGGGTTTTTAATGAATACTCAGACCTACTATGCTAATGTATTGACGTTTGAGAACCATTCATCTAGACCAGTGGTTCTTAACCTTGTTGGAGGTAGCGAACCCCACCGGTTTCATATGCGCATTCATCCAACACTTCTTTAGTGAAAAATAAAATGCTTTTTTTTTTCAAATTCAAGACAAAGTTATGTTTTTTTTCTGGTGCACAAAATGAAGCGTGCATGAACATCACCTTGTTCAAAGAACAAAAGCAACACAGTGCATAAACTCACAACAAATGACACACCTGCAAATCAGTCTGACTTCTGCTGTTGTCGTATCCGTAATACGCCGATAGGGAGAAGTTTGTATTTACACGATGAGTCGGGTGTGTCTCGACCTCCGCCGAACCCCTGAGGCCGACTCACTTAACCCCTAGGGTTCCATCTAGTGATGTGTCCGGCAACACCGATGCATCGGCGCGTGCGTCGAGCTCATAGAGCAAAACCCTGTGTCGGTGCGCGTACCGCTTTTAGAAAGTCACGTGACCGATCATGAGCTGTTTTGGTCACGTGACCGATACGCCAACTGTGTCGCCTCCTCTGTGCCCTGTGAGCGGCTCTTTTCTACAGCCGGAGAAATAATAACTAAGAAGAGAAAGCGTCTAAAATTGAATACGTTGGAAAAACTGTTGTTTTTTTTAAATAAAAATGTGTAAAAAAAAAAAAAAAAAAAATTTCCAGGTCCACAAGCATCCTCATTCACAACACGTTCTTAGATTTCCATGTTATGATACATGTTCACATTATTTATTGACTGTATCTAAAAAAGATAAAAATATATTTTTATTTAAATGAAGTTATGAAATAATCCTAAATGAAATACAATGACTTGGTTTATATTATTGTATATACTAGGGCAGGGGTTCTCAACCTTTTTTCAGCAATGTACCCCCTGTGAATTTTTTTTAAATTCAAGTACCCCCTAATCAGAGCAAAGCATTTTTGGTTGAAAAAAAAAAGATGAAGTAAAATACAGCACTATGTCATCAGTTTCTGATTTATTAAATTGTATAACAGTGCAAAATATTGCTCATTTGTAGTGGTCTTTCTTGAACTATTTGGAAAAAAAAGATATAAAAATAGCTAAAAACTTGTTGAAAAATAAACAAGTGATTCAATTATAAATAAAGATTTCTACACCTAGAAGTAATAATCAACTTAAAGTGCCCTCTTTGGGGATTGTATTAGAGATCCATCTGGATTCATCAACTTAATTCTAAACATTTCTTCACAAAAAAAAAAAAATCTTTAACATCAATATTTATGGAACATGTCCACAAAAAATCTAGCTGTCAACACTGAATATTGCCTTGTTGCATTTCTTTTCACACTTCTTTTTGACAGACATTTTAGTGACAAACCTGAGCTTGTGCTTCACTGAGTTTATGAACTTACATTCATATTTTGTTGAAGTATTATTCAATAAATATATTTATAAAGGATTTTTGAATTGTTGCTATTTTTAGAATATTTTTTTAAAAATCTCACGTACCCCTTTGCATACCTTCAAGTACCCCCATTTGAGAACCACTGTACTAGGTCATCAAATCAGTGTCAGTTGAGTCGGTCCATAGGTTGCCTGTAGGGATTTTTAATGTCCAGCAGATGTCAGTATTTAGTGACACAGTATCGACACAGTATCAATACAGTTTTGCAATGTGTCGAAACGCTTCATGACGCCTCATCAACCCATCACTAGTTCCATCCAACCCAGGTTAAGAACCACTGGTCTAGATCAACTTCAGATCTGTCGAAATAGAGTTGACCTTTTTTTAAAAATGAGAAAAAACTTGTTTATGGCAAAAACACAAAATATGTAAGATTTTCCCCATAAATTTTTCAAAGTGTAATATTTGATGTGAAGTAATTGGATCCTTAAATAGATCAATGATTCATAACATTCATTTTGTATTCATTATATAATTTTTTTGGTGTATATATACATATATATTTGTGTGTGTATATATTTGTGTAAATATTTGTGTGTATATATATTTATGCTATCATATTTATATTATGTTCATTTAAATATTTAATTTAAATTTAATATAAATAATATATAATACAAATATATATACATATTTAGGTATAAGTATATACGATTGTAGCTGAGATAGGCTCCAGCACCCCCCGCAACCCCAAAAGGGACAAGCGGTAGAAAATGGATTATTATATATACAATGAGTCGGGTGTGTCCTGACCTCCGCCGAACCCCCGAGGCCGACTCACCGGACCCCTAGGGTTCCATCCAACCCAGGTTAAGAACCACTGGTCTAGATCAACTTCAGATCTGTCGAAATAGAGTTGACCTTTTTTAGGGCCCGCATGGCCCATTGCAAAAGGACTCCCAAAGGGAGTCCTTATGCAATGGGACATAATTTAGGGCCCGCATGGCCCATTGCATAAGGACTCCCAAAGGGAGTCCTTATGCAATGGGACATAAGGACCTATTGAATTTGTAAGGTTTTATTATTCTTTATTCTTCCGCCGCCACATTAAACTGTAATTTGACCCACTTAACATGCTTCAAAACTCACCATATTTGACCCACACATCAGGACCTGCGAAAATTGCCTTTTTTTTAAAAAACCGAACCACAAAAATCAAAATTGCGCTCTAGCGCCCCCTAGGAAAAAAAAAAACTAGACTGCCTGTAACTCCCACTAGGAAGGTTGGAGAGACATGAAACAAAAACCTTTATGTAGGTGTGACTTAGACCTACATTTCATAATAGTATATTCTCGGACAAAAATCAACAGGAAGTTGGCAATTCCCCCTTCAAGACAAAAAAGTACTAAAAACAGTCACTTTTGCCTCTTTGAGCTGTAATTTGACCCCCTTAACATGCTTCAAAACTCACCGAACTGAACACACACATCAGGACTGGCAAAAATGGTGATCTAATAAAAAAAACCTAACCCCAAATCTCAAAATTGTGCTCTAGCGCAATTTTTTAATGAAACGCACAAAAAAATGCTCCTCGGATGAAAAAACTGACAAAACTGCCTGTAACTCTCCCTGGGAAGATCGGAGAGACAACCCCCAGCAAAAATCAACAGGAAGTTTGCTATTCCCCCTTCAAAACAAATTTGTTGTAAAAACCGGTCACCTTCCTTCAAAAACTATCTCCTCTGAGCGCGTTTGTCGTTTCGCCTTCAAACTAACACAGGAGAGAGATTAAACCCTTGTGTATAAAATAACAGAACAGCGTTTTGATACCTGGTCCGGTTTTGATTTTATGACCCTTCAAAGACCCGCTGCGCTGATGCTGCTGCGCTGCTGTTTTTTTAAGATGGCTGCTTAAAAGCAGGAAGCACCAGCGTGCCCACACAATGCAGACAAGGTAGGTACACTAGACAAAAGTCTTGGGACACTTCAGACTAAAAGTAGACAAAAGTATTGGGACACTTAGGACTAGCACCTGCCAAATACGCTGCTTGCAGCTTTAATTTAAAAATGTTTCACGTTTTGTTGGAGAAAAAACTTGTTTATGGCAAAAACACAAAATATGTAAGATTTTCCCCATAAATTTTTCAAAGTGTAATATTTGATGTGAAGTAATTGGATCCTTAAATAGATCAATGATTCATAACATTAATTTTGTATTCATTATATAATTTTTTTGGTGTATATATACATATATATTTGTGTGTGTATATATTTGTGTAAATATTTGTGTGTATATATATTTATGCTATCATATTTATATTATGTTCATTTAAATATTTAATTTAAATTTAATATAAATAATATATAATACAAATATATATATATACATATTTAGGTATAAGTATATACGATTGTAGCTGAGATAGGCTCCAGCACCCCCCGCAACCCCAAAAGGGACAAGCGGTAGAAAATGGATTATTATATATACGATGAGTCGGGTGTGTCTTGACCTCCGCCGAACCCCTGAGGCCGACTCACCGGACCCCTAGGGTTCCATCCAACCCAGGTTAAGAACCACTGGTCTAGATCAACTTCAGATCTGTCGAAATAGAGTTGACCTTTTTTTAAAAATGAGAAAAAACTTGTTTATGGCAAAAACACAAAATATGTAAGATTTTCCCCATACATTTTTCAAAGTGTAATATTTGATGTGAAGTAATTGGATCCTTAAATAGATCAATGATTCATAACATTAATTTTGTATTCATTATATCATTTTTTTGTGTATATATACATATATATTTGTGTGTGTATATATATGTGTAAATATTTGTGTGTATATATATTTATGCTATCATATTTATATTATGTTCATTTCCATATTTAATTTAAATTTAATATAAATAATATATAATACAAATATATATACATATATATATATATAGATATATATTCGTGTGTGTATATAAATGTGTAAATATTTGTGTGTATATATATTTATGCTATCATATTTATATTATGTTCATTTCAATATTTAATTTAAATTTAATATAAATAATATATAATACAAATATATATATAATACAAATATATATATATATATATTTGTGTGTGTATATAAATGTGTAAATATTTGTGTGTATATATATTTATGCTATCATATTTATATTATGTTCATTTCAATATTTAATTTAAATTTAATATAAATAATATATAATACAAATATATATATAATACAAATATATATATATATATATATATATATATATATACATATATATTTGTGTGTGTATATAAATGTGTAAATATTTGTGTGTATATATATTTATGCTATCATATTTATATTATGTTCATTTCAATATTTAATTTAAATTTAATATAAATAATATATAATACAAATATATATATAATACAAATATATATATATATATACATATATATATATATACATATATATTTGTGTGTGT
The DNA here is from genome assembly GCF_033978685.3 of Nerophis lumbriciformis. NCBI lineage: Eukaryota > Metazoa > Chordata > Actinopteri > Syngnathiformes > Syngnathidae > Nerophis > Nerophis lumbriciformis. The sequence continues at coordinate 2,235,786 of NC_084578.2, read as the reverse complement.
ATATAAATGTGTAAATATTTGTGTGTATATATATTTATGCTATCATATTTATATTATGTTCATTTCAATATTTAATTTAAATTTAATATAAATAATATATAATACAAATATATATATATAATACAAATATATATATATATATATATATATACACATATATATTTGTGTGTGTATATAAATGTGTAAATATTTGTGTGTATATATATTTATGCTATCATATTTATATTATGTTCATTTCAATATTTAATTTAAATTTAATATAAATAATATATAATACAAATATATATATATATATATATATACATATATATTTGTGTGTGTATATAAATGTGTAAATATTTGTGTGTATATATATTTATGCTATCATATTTATATTATGTTCATTTCAATATTTAATTTAAATTTAATATAAATATATAATACAAATATATATATAATACAAATATATATATATACATACATATATATATATATATATACATATATATTTGTGTGTGTATATAAATGTGTAAATATTTGTGTGTATATATATTTATGCTATCATATTTATATTATGTTCATTTCAATATTTAATTTAAATTTAATATAAATAATATATAATACAAATATATATATATACATACATATATATATATATATACATATATATTTGTGTGTGTATATAAATGTGCAAATATTTGTGTGTATATATATTTATGCTATCATATTTATATTATGTTCATTTCAATATTTAATATAAATAATATATAATACAAATATATATATATATATATATATATATATATATATATATATATACATATTTAGGTATAAGTATATACGATTGTAGCTGAGATAGGCTCCAGCACCCCCCGCAACCCCAAAAGGGACAAGCGGTAGAAAATGGATTATTATAAATAAATATATACATATATTAGTCAACATTGCAACTTGTTGTTACATTTTTACCTGTTTGCACTTCTTAATTTTTTTGTTTTTTTTGTAATAGTATTTAAAATGCGCCGGGGGCCATTGAAAAGTTAGTTGCGGGCCGCAAATGTCCCCCCCGGGGCCGCACTTTGGACACCACTGTGCTGGACGCAGATGGGGTCCTTGAACAGGATGTGTAACTGATCAAGATGGCGGGTTCAGGGGAGATCGTTTCTCTCCAAACCTTTGATCGATCAGTGAATGTTTGTGCGACAAAACCGCAGGAGGCGATGCCGACTAAAGGCTCCCTGGGTCGGCCTCGCCGTGACCGCGAGTCCGTCGTGACACCCGGCCCTCCTCGCCGCCTTCTGCTCGACGGCGTGGAAATTTGACGTACTTCCGGTTTGAGCATTTGAACGCACCTGGTAGGTATATATGTGCATGCGCCGTCCGTAGGACCTCAAACGCGCCGTATTACGCAATGCGTTCACTCGTGTGACGTCATCGACGCCTTTCATTGACGCTGACGCCTGCGTTTATATAAAGTCCTCGAGGATTCTGAGAAATGAAAACTGGGTGAACTCCGGCGACCCCCCCGAGTCCGTCTCATCGGACCCCCCCCCCTCCCACTCCCACCCCCACTCTGACCACTCGTGACCGGCCAGAGCGAGCAAAGTTTGACGGTGGGTGCGATGAATCATCTACAAGGTTAAATCCGCCTAATGGGCCCATTTAATTGAGCGCAATGAGCCGCTGTGCGCATGCGCTGGACTTAAAAAAAAAAAAAAAGGTTGCGTGCAGGATGCGAGCGGAGAGGAGGGCTCACTCTGCTTCAATTTCTCAAACTTTTCACACGTGGCTTCCGGTTTAGGTTTAAGCTGCATTTAACGTCAAAGTACCTTACTTTCTAATGTTTGTTGCTGCAAATAATACACAATGTTGTCGCCCTGTCGTCTACTTTGATGTTTTTCTAACCTAATTCAGGCCTGTTAAGATGGTGTTTGGTAATGTCACCGCCTCGCAAAGTGTCTAATTAGGGCCCGCATGGCCCATTATGAAATGGGACATAAGGACCTATTGAATTTGTAAGGTTTTATTCTTTATTCTTTATTCTTCCGCCGCCACATTAAACTGTAATTTGACCCACTTAACATGCTACAAAACTCACCATATTTGACCCACACATCAGGACCTGCGAAAATTGCCTTTTTTTAAAAAAAACCACAAAACTCAAAATTGCGCTCTAGCGCCCCCTAGGAAAAAAAAACCTAGACTGCCTGTAACTCCCACTAGGAAGGTCGGAGAAACAATGAAACAAAAACCTCTATGTAGGTCTGACTTAGACCTACATTTCATAATAGTACATTGTCGGGCTAAAATCAACAGGAAGTTGGCAATTCCCCCTTCAAGACAAAAAAGTACTAAAAACGGTCACTTTTGCCTCTTTGAGCTGTAATTTGACCCCCTTAACATGCTTCAAAACTCACCATATTTGACCCACACATCAGGACCTGCAAAAATTGCCTTTTTTTAAAAAAAAACCGAACCACAAAACTCAAAATTGCGCTCTAGCGCCCCCTAGGGAAAGAAACCTAGACTGCCTGTAACTCCCACTAGGAAGGTCGGAGAGACATGAAACAAAAACCTCTATGTAGGTCTGACTTAGACCTACATTTCATAATGGTACATTGTCGGGCTAAAATCAACAGGAAGTTGGCAATTCCCCCTTCAAGACAAAAAAGTACTAAAAACTGTCACTTTTGCCTCTTTGAGTTGTAATTTGACCCCCTTAACATGCTTCAAAACTCACCAAACTGAACACACACATCAGGACTGGCAAAAATTGCGATCTAATAAAAAAAAAAAAACTAACCCCAAATCTCAAAATTCTGCTCTAGCGCAATTTTTGAATAAAACGCACAAAAACTTGCTCCTCGGAAGAAAAATATGACAAAACTGCCTGTAACTCCCACTGGGAAGGTCGGAGAGACATGAAACAAAAACCTCTATGTAGGTCTCACTTAGACCTACATTTCATAATAGTACATTGTCGGGCTAAAATCAACAGGAAGTTGGCAATTCCCCCTTCAAGACAAAAAAGTACTAAAAACTGTCACTTTTGCCTCTTTGAGCTGTAATTTGACCCACTTAACATGCTTCAAAACTCACCATATTTGACCCACACATCAGGACCTGCGAAAATTGCCTTTTTAAAAAAAAAAACCGAACCACAAAACTCAAAATTGCGCTCTAGCGCCCCCTAGGGAAAAAAAAACCTAGACTGCCTGTAACTCCCACTAGGAAGGTCGGAGAGACATGAAACAAAAACCTCTATGTAGGTCTGACTTACACCTAGTTTTCATAATTGTATATCCTCGGGCTAAAATCAACAGGAAGTTGGCAATTCCCCCTTCAAGACAAAAAAGTACTAAAAACAGTCACTTTTGCCTCTTTGAGCTGTAATTTGACCCCCTTAACATGCTTCAAAACTCACCAAACTGAACACACACATCAGGACTGGCAAAAATTGCGATCTAATAAAAAAAAAAACCTAACCCCAAATCTCAAAATTCTGCTCTAGCGCAATTTTTGAATAAAACGCACAAAAACTTGCTCCTCGGAAGAAAAATATGACAAAACTGCCTGTAACTCCCACTGGGAAGGTCGGAGAGACATGAAACAAAAACCTCTATGTAGGTCTCACTTAGACCTACATTTCATAATAGTACATTGTCGGGCTAAAATCAACAGGAAGTTGGCAATTCCCCCTTCAAGACAAAAAAGTACTAAAAACTGTCACTTTTGCCTCTTTGAGCTGTAATTTGACCCACTTAACATGCTTCAAAACTCACCATATTTGACCCACACATCAGGACCTGCGAAAATTGCCTTTTTTTAAAAAAACCGAACCACAAAACTCAAAATTGCGCTCTAGCGCCCCCTAGGGAAAAAAAACCTAGACTGCCTGTAACTCCCACTAGGAAGGTCGGAGAGACATGAAACAAAAACCTCTATGTAGGTCTGACTTAGACCTACATTTCATAATAGTACATTGTCGGGCTAAAATCAACAGGAAGTTGGCAATTCCCCCTTCAAGACAAAAAAGTACTAAAAACAGTCACTTTTGCCTCTTTGAGCTGTAATTTGACCCCCTTAACATGCTTCAAAACTCACCGAACTGAACACACACATCAGGACTGGCAAAAATTGCGATCTAATAAAAAAAAAACCTAACCCCAAATCTCAAAATTCTGCTCTAGCGCAATTTTTGAATAAAACGCACAAAAACTTGCTCCTCGGAAGAAAAATATGACAAAACTGCCTGTAACTCCCACTGGGAAGGTCGGAGAGACATGAAACAAAAACCTCTATGTAGGTCTGACTTAGACCTACATTTCATAATAGTACATTGTCGGGCTAAAATCAACAGGAAGTTGGCAATTCCCCCTTCAAGACAAAAAAGTACTAAAAACTGTCACTTTTGCCTCTTTGAGCTGTAATTTGACCCCCTTAACATGCTTCAAAACTCACCAAACTGAACACACACATCAGGACTGGCAAAAATTGCGATCTAATAAAAAAAACCTAACCCCAAATCTCAAAATCCTGCTCTAGCGCAATTTTTGAATAAAACGCACAAAAACTTGCTCCTCGGAAGAAAAATATAACAAAACTGCCTGTAACTCCCACTGGGAAGGTCGGAGAGACATGAAACAAAAACCTCTATGTAGGTCTGACTTAGACCTACATTTCATAATGGTACATTGTCGGGCTAAAATCAACAGGAAGTTGGCAATTCCCCCTTCAAGACAAAAAAAAGTACTAAAAACAGTCACTTTTGCCTCTTTGAGCTGTAATTTGACCCCCTTAACATGCTTCAAAACTCACCATATTTGACCCACACATCAGGACCTGCGAAAATTGCCTTTTTAAAAAAAAAAACCGAACCACAAAACTCAAAATTGCGCTCTAGCGCCCCCTAGGGAAAAAAAACCTAGACTGCCTGTAACTCCCACTAGGAAGGTCGGAGAGACATGAAACAAAAACCTCTATGTAGGTCTGACTTAGACCTAGTTTTCATAATTGTATATCCTCGGGCTAAAATCAACAGGAAGTTGGCAATTCCCCCTTCAAGACAAAAAAGTACTAAAAACTGTCACTTTTGCCTCTTTGAGCTGTAATTTGACCCCCTTAACATGCTTCAAAACTCACCAAACTGAACACACACATCAGGACTGGCAAAAATTGCGATCTAATAAAAAAAAAACTAATCCCAAATCTCAAAATTCTGCTCTAGCGCAATTTTTGAATAAAACGCACAAAAACTTGCTCCTCGGAAGAAAAAAATGACAAAACTGCCTGTAACTCCCACTGGGAAGGTCGGAGAGACATGAAACAAAAACCTCTATGTAGGTCTGACTTAGACCTACATTTCATAATAGTACATTGTCGGGCTAAAATCAACAGGAAGTTGGCAATTCCCCCTTCAAGACGAAAACAGTACTAAAAACAGTCACTTTTGCCTCTTTGAGCTGTAATTTGACCCCCTTAACATGCTTCAAAACTCACCATATTTGACCCACACATCAGGACCTGCGAAAATTGCCTTTTTAAAAAAAAAAACCGAACCACAAAACTCAAAATTGCGCTCTAGCGCCCCCTAGGGAAAAAAAAACCTAGACTGCCTGTAACTCCCACTAGGAAGGTCGGAGAGACATGAAACAAAAACCTCTATGTAGGTCTGACTTAAACCTAGTTTTCATAATTGTATATCCTCGGGCTAAAATCAACAGGAAGTTGGCAATTCCCCCTTCAAGACAAAAAAGTACTAAAAACAGTCACTTTTGCCTGTTTGAGCTGTAATTTGACCCCCTTAACATGCTTCAAAACTCACCAAACTGAACACACACATCAGGACTGGCAAAAATTGCGATCTAATAAAAAAAAAACCTAACCCCAAATCTCAAAATTCTGCTCTAGCGCAATTTTTGAATAAAACGCACAAAAACTTGCTCCTCGGAAGAAAAATATGACAAAACTGCCTGTAACTCCCACTGGGAAGGTCGGAGAGACATGAAACAAAAACCTCTATGTAGGTCTGACTTAGACCTACATTTCATAATAGTACATTGTCGGGCTAAAATCAACAGGAAGTTGGCAATTCCCCCTTCAAGACAAAAAAGTACTAAAAACTCACTTTTGCCTCTTTGAGCTGTAATTTGACCCCCTTAACATGCTTCAAAACTCACCAAACTGAACACACACATCAGGACTGGCAAAAATTGCGATCTAATAAAAAAAAACCTAACCCCAAATCTCAAAATTCTGCTCTAGCGCAATTTTTGAATAAAACGCACAAAAACTTGCTCCTCGGAAGAAAAAAATGACAAAACTGCCTGTAACTCCCACTGGGAAGGTCGGAGAGACATGAAACAAAAACCTCTATGTAGGTCTCACTTAGACCTACATTTCATAAATTGACAACCCCCCAGCAAAATTCAACAGGAAGTTTGCTATTCCCCCTTCAAAACAATTTTTTTTGTAAAAACCGGTCACCTTCCTTCAAAAACGATCTCCTCTGAGCGCGTTTGTCGTTTCGCCTTCAAACTAACACAGGCGAGAGATTGAACCCTTGTGATTACAATGACAGAAGCGCTTTTTTTCTAACTGCTCCGGTTTTGATTTTATGACCCTTCAAAGACCCGCTGCGCTGATGCTGCTGCGCTGCTGTTTTTTTTAAGATGGCTGCTTAAAAGCCACACAATGCAGACAAGGTAGGTACACTAGACAAAAGTCTTGGGACACTTCAGACTAAAAGTAGACAAAAGTATTGGGACACTTATGACTATCACTGGACAAAAGTATTGGGACAGTTAGGACTAGCACCTGCCAAATACGCGGGCCCGACCAATGCTGCTTGCAGCTTTAATTTACACTTGTTTTATGTACAAACATGAGTTGGGAAATTGTGTTAGATGTAAATATAAACGGAATACAATGATTTGCAAATCATTTTCAAGCCATATTCAGTTGAATATGCTACAAAGACAACATATTTGATGTTCAAACTGATAAACATTTTTTTTTTTTTGCAAATAATCATTAACTTTAGAATTTGATGCCAGCAACACGTGACAAAGAAGTTGGGAAAGGTGGCAATAAATACTGATAAAGTTGAGGAATGCTCATCAAACACTTATTTGGAACATCCCACAGGTGTGCAGGCTAATTGGGAACAGGTGGGTGCCATGATTGGGTATAAAAGTAGATTCCATGAAATGCTCAGTCATTCACAAACAAGGATGGGGCGAGGGTCACCACTTTGTCAACAAATGCGTGAGCAAATTGTTGAACAGTTTAAGAAAAAATCTTTCTCAACCAGCTATTGCAAGGAATTTCACCGTAATATCATCAAAGGGTTCAGAGAATCTGGAGAAATCACTGCACGTAAGCAGCTAAGCCCGTGACCTTCCATCCCTCAGGCTGTACTGCCATCAACAAGCGACATCGGTGTGTAAAGGATATCACCACATGGGCTCGGGAACACTTCAGAAACCCACTGTCAGTAACTACAGTTGGTCGCTACATCTGTAAGTGCAAGTTAAAACTCTCTTATGCTTAAAACCCGTTTTTAGCTTTTAACTTTTTGAACTGTTTTTAACTTTTAAACTGTTTTTATCCAACAAACTGTTCTTAGGGTAATTTATATTTGCTTTTTAAATGTGTATTTTTATTTCTGTTTTAAATGTTATTTTTTAGTCTGTCCTTTGCCTCCATTTCTTTGTGGTGTACAGCCCTTTGTTTTTCAACTGTGCTTGTTTTTAAAGGGCTTTATAAATAAAGTTGGTATGGTATGGTATGGTAAGGCGAAAACTGTTTATCAACAACACCCAGAAACACTGCCGTCGGCTTCGCTGGGCCTGAGCTCATCTAAGATGGACCTGATACAAAGTGGAAAAGTGTTCTGTGGTCTGACGAGTCCACATTTCAAATTGTTTTTGGAAACTGTGGACGTCGTGTCCTCTGGACTAAAGAGGAAAAGAACCATCCGGATTGTTATAGGGGCAAAGTTAAAAAGCCAGCATGTGTGATGGTATGGGGGTGTATTAGTGCCCAAGACATGGGTAACTTACACATCTGAAAGGTACATACAGGTTTTGGAGCATCCAAGCAACGTTACCATGGACGCCCCTGCTTATTTCAGCAAGACAATGCCAAGCCACGTGTTACATCAACGTGGATTCATAGTAAAAGAGTGCGGGTACTAGACTGGCCTGCCTGTAGTCCAGACATTGAAAATGTGTGGCGCATTATGAAGCCTAAAATAGCACAACGGAGACCCCCGGACTGTTGAACAACTTAAGCTGTACATCAAGC